>NC_140969.1:7120377-7307877 GCF_056783735.1 Eptatretus burgeri
CCGCATGAAGAAGAACAAGAGGACAATTTGGGTTACGCATTTTATCCTTCAGTTGAAACCGCTGCTGATAATGAGATGTCACTTATTTGATTTACTGCCACCACAAAAATAGGAAAATGGTGGTGGGATTTATACCTTCCTGTCGAATGGGAGCAGAAAGTTGCACCTTGCCTGCCATGTGTTAAACACGTATCCATGATTATTAGATGAGCTGCGTGGCCGTGCCATAGTCAGGATAAATACTGAATACTGATTAAAATACGCTTTAGCTTGATAAATAGATAAGCTTTCTCAATAATTATTGATTTGTTTTGTTTTGAACGTACACTCTCTGTTCCTTTTCTTATATCCACTTACGGGCACTCCCGCCCTCTGGGTGGGAATACTCTTCTTGGCGCAACAATGGTGCGAAATGTACTGCAGCACATTATTAAAAACGCACTTCATATTTTTTAAAGAAATTTTATTGATCCCAACATATCATACTCGATGTCATGATTTTCGCTGAATCCAGATCTTCACCAAAATCGAATTGATTCATCCTTGTCACAAACCCAACCTCTCCACCAAGTTTCATCCGAATCCGTCCAGAACTTTTTTCAGATATCATGTGATATATTGTTTTTGCCCCATCACTCGATGTGTGAAGAATCACTTTAACAATTCTTGCATCCGGATCCGGATCTTCACAAAAATTGACCCAATTTGTCCTTGTCATGCACCCAACCTCTCCAGCAAATTGTTCTGAATCTGTCCACAACTTTTTCAGATATCCTGCTGACAGACAGACAAACAAACAGATGGGTGAAAACATAACCTCCCATTCACTTTCTGTGGCGGAGGTAAAGATAAAAGAAGATGATTTGTAATACCAGCTACAACCAAAGGGGGGCGCTATTTCCGCCATACAGCATCGAATCTTCTTGTATATTAAGATCTTTCTAACCCCTAACTGACTGACTGACTGACTGATATTAAAGATCGGTGCCTTCCGGGTGACGTAGAAAGCTGAAATTTTGTGTGCCGATGGATATCAAAGCCAGTACACCTGAAAAAAAAATCACAGAATTGTCGGACAACATCCATGAATGAAAATATTAATAAATGAAAAAAAAATGAATGAAAAATATAGGTGAGTGACCTGAGACAATGAGGAAACATGGTTCATATGCTAACACAATGTGTAAGCACACCCTGCAAGTAGTATGTAAAGCTCATTCAAACCACTCACTGACTGATTCACTCACTTACTGACTGACTGAATGACTGACTGAGTGATATTAACGTTCGGTACCTTCCAGGTGACATAGAAAGCTGAAATTTTACGTGCCGACGGACATCAAAGCCGATACACCAGGAAAAAACATAGAACTGTCAGAAAGTGTTCCTCAATGAAAATATAAATAAACGAAAATAATAAATGAAAAAATAAATGCAGGTGAGCGACCCGAGACAATCGGGAAGCACAGTAATTTTGTGTGCCGATGGACATCGAAGCCGATACACCAGGAAAAATCACAGAATCATCGGAAAGTATTCATAATTGAAAATATAAATAAATGAAAAATCAAATGCAGGTGAGTGACCTGAGACAATTAGGAAGCAAGGTTCGTTATTGCTTACAATGTGTAAGTACACCCTATAAGTACATATATATATATATATATATATATATATATATATATATATATATATATATATATATATATATATATATATATATATATATATATATATATATATATGTATCTGCTCAATTATAGATAGATATTTGGTAGGTATGTGAAAGAAATTGTGCACTTTGTGATAAAAGCATGAAATTTAGAAGGATGATGGATGAATATATACAGTGGCCTGCAAAAGTATTCACTAATAATACCACATTTAAATAAATTATTAATTATGTAGAAACAATTTTTCCAAATTAACTTTTCTATTCATAATTGAAGAGATCAAACTAAACACCGTTGTAGTTGAAGGAGGTTACATATCAGGAATACCTATAAAAAAAACATTTACAAATCAAAATTCACTGGTTGTAAAAGTATTCAGCCCCTTTGGTTTTTTGGGTACGTCTGTCTATCAGCTTTGCACAGTGAGATGGTGAAATCTTTGGCCATTCTTCATGTGAAAATTGCTCTAGTTCTGCCCAAGTTTGATGGGGATCGTCGATGGACTGCGATCTTCCAAGTCTCACCATAAATGTTCAATTGGGTTCCAGTCAGGACTTTGATGAGGACACTCAAGAAAATATTTATTTTCTTCTTATTCATTCACTCCAGTGTGGCTTTGGCATTGTGCTTCGGATCATTGTTCTGCTGAAACGTGAATCTCCCACCCAGTTTCAGATTAATTGCTGACTTGAACAGATTTTCATTAAAGATTCTCCTTCACTTTGCACCACCCATTGTCCTTTCGAGTCTGACAAGCTCGCCAGTCCCTGCTGATGAAAAGCAGCCCCATAACATGATGCTGCCACCACCATGCTTGACAGTAGGGATGGTGTTGACTGGGTGATGTGCAGTGTTCGGCTTGTGTCAGACTTAACTCCCTGAATTTCGAGCAAAAAGTTCAGTTTTTCTCGTCTGACCACAAAACCTTCTCCACATGCCTGCAGTATCATTAAGGTGGTTTTTTTTTCCCCTGCAAACTCCATACAAGCTTTCAGATTTCTTTTTTCAGTGATGGCTTCTTTATTCCCACCTGTCCAGAGAGGCAAGCTTTGTGAAGGAACAGGATATTTTTGATTGATGAAACCCCCATCTCAGACATGGAGCTTTGCAGATCTTTCAGTCATTGATAGATTTACAGTGACATCCTGAACCAGTCTCCTGCTTGCCCAGATGCTGAGTTTGGATTGGTGACCTGATCTCGGTGGAGTCTGGGTGGTATGATATGTTCTCCACTTCTTAATGATGGATTTCACCCATTCTGAAAGGGAAATGAGTGACTTTGAAATGTTCTTATAACCCTCTCCTGAACGGTGCTTCTCCACCACTTTATGTCTGACTTCTTTGGAAAGCTCCTTGGTCTTCATGTTTGCCTTGTTGGTTGACCAATTGAGTTTCACCTTGAAGCTCCTTCAATTGGAGTAGCAGATTAATTTTCAAGTTAAACCACTGACTACATACAGGTGAAACCTATTAAAGTTTTTTTTTTAGACTTTGAAACAAAATAATTTGCTCATGCAGTGATTTAAGGTTAATTAGGCAAAGGGTTTTTTAAAACTTATGTAACTGAGAATCACATGATTTTTCTCTGTAAATCGAACTTATTCACAATTTGTCTGCATTTTTTTTAGCTTTATCACTTTGGAGTAGTTTGTGAAGACTATAGATTAAATTTGATTTGAAAGCATCATGAAGTAAGCTCAGGTGGCATCAAAATCTGGAAACTTTGGAGGGGGGTGAACACTTTTGAAGGTCACTGTTTTCATTATTTTGAGGGACGGAGCCAAGTGAAATAACCTGATGATGACCACAATTTGGATTTGTAAATGGCCATGCTTGTACGTGTCTGGTCTTTTCTTTGCCACGCAATGTTGTATAACATCACAGGGCATTGTGCATGGCCCTTTGCCTCTTGTGCTACAAGATCTCCAGCACGAAGCTTGGCGAGCAAACGAGTGTCGTAGAACTGCAGAGCACACCTGCAAACATGTGTATCAAATTGCTGAAAGTAAAAACTTTGTGAAGTGAGACTCGTATGTCAATCTTGTGACAGAAGCATTTTGTTTCACCGGCTGATTTACTGGAGGATGGCTCACTCCCATGAGGATACTTCTTACACCCCTCTAAGCTGGCAGCATCCTCTTCCGTAAATATCTGTCTCTGTGCTCTCTGGAGTTTGGATTTACTGTTCTTCCACTAACACAGCTTGTGCACTCTTGCACTCATTTATTTTAGAGTTTCTTCATAACCATCCCCTTCTGCCTATATTAAGAGGAAAACAAGAGGAAGTTTATTGGCACCAAATTTTGGGAAAGGCACTTTATTCAACCTCTGATATGCCTTGATAGAAGTGTAAATATTACGTTTATTGGTTTTCGATGGTGACCATTTTGAAATCCATCATTGTTAACTTCTTCACCGGAGATGGACAGAGGTTATATTTTCAGTCCTGTTTGTTAGTTGCAAAATCGAAGATTTTTCAAGTCTATTGGTCAGTCCATTTTGTTATTCTGTCTGTTTGTCTGTCTGTTTGTCGCCTACAGGTCACAATTTGAAACTAATCTTCACGAAACTTCAGCACATGGTAGAATTTGTCATAAGGAAGAAGCCTATTGTTGTTGAGGTCAAAAGATGAAAAGATCAACATAGGCCAAAGGTCAACAACTCAGGTGGTATTTATTAAATCCCCAATTTTCATCCGATTGACTTGAAATTTGAAGAGGATTTATATTTCAGGTCACTGGATTCAACTAGCCAATTATTTCTGAGGTCAACATAGGCCAAAGGTCAACAACTTAGGTGAGATTTCTAAAATCCTCAATTTTCATCTCATTGACTTGAAATTTGAAGAAGATTTTCAGATCGGGTAACTGAATTCAATCACCATTTATTTTCGAGGTCAACATAGGCCAAAAGGACAACATAGGCCGAATTTCTAAAATTGTTCATCTTCATCTGATTGACTTGAAATTTGAAGAGGATTTGCACATTTGGTAATTGAATTGAACCACCAATTATTTTCGAGGTCAAATTTGTTTTATGGATTTTGCAAGTATTGTGCGCTGCACGATGTCTTCTTCTTGTTTGTATGTTCGTTTGGCTGTGAGCAGAATATCTCATAAAGTTAAGGTCAGATTCGGACAAAACTCGGTGGGCAGGTTGTGTGTGCGTGACAAGGATGAACTGATTAGATTTTGGTGAAGATCCTGATCTGCATCCAAAGAATAGAATTTTTTGATTTCTAAAGTCATTCTTCCGAATTGAGAGATCGGGCCAAAATGATATAGAGCACGATATTGAAAAAAGTTATGGATGGATTATGACTCAGTTTGATGGATGGGTTGGTTCAGTGAGAGGAACAAGCCAATGAGATTTTGATAAAGGACCGGATCCAGATCCGACCTATCAGTGGGACACAAAACATAAACCATGATCTTTTCTATACCTGTTAAATTGCCCCCATCCCCTTCCGTCAAATTTTTTGCTTATCTATCCATCTTGTCCACCCCCTTGCATTCTCCTCTACCCCTTAATGTTACCCACATCCCTTGTTTGTCCGTCTGTTTTTTTTTTCCTCTCCCTCAGCCCTCCTGTTTGTATTTCCCCCTTCTCCTCATCCTGGTCCTTTTGTTATGTTGCGTCCTGATTCTGTGTTCTCGCTCTTCCAAGAGCCTCAACTACATATCCAAAAAAACACAACTGTTCAGCCTGGCGGAGGTATGCACTCGGCTGAGTGTCGTTCTGGTTTCTCATGTGATTGACTATTTCAGCTTTGCTTCCTCCTTGAAAATGTTTCATTTGTATGTTTATCTAGCATCCTGCCATGTTTCATGCTTTTATCACAAAGTGCACAGTTGTTTCATATTGCATCACATATCTGCTCCACTAAATCAATGAACAACCAAGTGGGATAAGCTTCCAAATATGTGTGAAAGGTGTGTTGTATCATGGGTGTTTATATTCCTACTTATACAGTGTATAACCATCCAACGTAGTCTGAGAGGATAACTATGAAGGAGTATTCGGATTATTTAAGTGATCTATTGAGACCACCATGACTCCGATCACGCACTGACAAACTTGTTCATCCAGCAGGCTTTTGGAGATGTTGCCAAATACCGTTATCAGGATTGTTTTTGGAGAATAAAAAGAACTGAAGGACATTTTGAATGGCAGTCTTCATAATTGGTTTCATGTTTGGGAACGATGTGGAGTTAAGAGACAAAGCAAAACTCAATGAGACTATGTCAGCTTTCACCTATCACTCCGCTCCTCGTATTACCGTACATCCATACGCACTTGTCTTCCTGTTTCCCTTTTCCCCTACTTGGTGTCAGTTATCCCTTCACCACTTGTACTGCACTTATATGATGCTTGTTTTGGTACAACTTGACGATGACCGAATTCATTCCACTGCAGGAGGAAGACCTCCTTCAATACGGTCCATTATGTTTCTATTCGACACAATTGGTGGCCATCGTACACCAGTGAATTATTAAATTTTGTGACTCAATGTTATCGGGATTCTTCCTCCTCCTTTGGCCTGTTTATTATCCAGGTTTCCAGTTTGGAATTCTTGTTATCCCTCTGTTGTCTGTTCTTCTTGCTGTATGGCTAACGTAGTTCCATTTCTGAAGCTTTTCGATTGTCACCAACATTTTTATTTTTTAACTTAATTTTTCCTGGATGGCACATTCAATCCTCTTCTTGATTAGAGACAGCATCTAAAGGTCAAACACCAAAAAATGTAATTACGGGCACATTTTTTAAACGTCTTTCAATGAAACTTTGTAAATTAAATATGTAATGATTTTTTGGGATTTGACCTCCTGTTCATGCAGGACCACAGAGGTCAAAACAAGACAAAAAATACTTTTTAACTCAAAAATCGATATTGGGTCATTCCTGGTGAAACCTTTTTTGCTTTAGGTGGGAAGTGTGGGGATTTGCGATGGTATGCCATTGACTTCACTCGAGTTAGCCAATCCCCCAGGGGTTTCGTGACACAGGGTTTCACAATCACTTCTGTCTGTCTGTGTCTGTCCGGGCCGTAAGTTTGTTTTTTTTTAAACCATTTTAGCTATTGTCATCAAATTTTCAACAAAGCTTTTTTCTGAGAATATGGAGAAGACAAATGAATAATTTGGTCAAAAGGTCAAAGGTCAGCATCACATAAAATCGTCAATTTTCATCCAGTTGACCTAAAATGTAAAAAATTTTCATATTGGATCACTGAATTGGTTCACCAATCAAAAGCTAGAGGGTGAATGTTTTTTTTTTTTAGATCAAAAGGTCAAAAGGTCAAGGTCGCCTAAAACCTTCTTTTTTCTTCTTTTTTTTTTCATTGTTTTTGTCATGTTTAGCATACGGAAGAAGGAGAAGTCTGAATACAAAGCGGATGTGGACGGGCTTTGCATTTTCAGATGCTTTCTAGTTCAGCTTTGCAATGATAAATTTAAATTTCTAACTTTATTACATAGTGTTTAAACATGATGGTATTCATCATATTCATTTTAGTCTGATTTTCTGACTGCAAATCTCAAATCAAATCATCATGATTTTCAAGTATGCAATGTTGGTTGATATTAAAACAAGCAGGGAGGTGGACATGGGTAGTCAAACAAGTCGAATTTAGTCGTTTTTCAGCCGTTACTAGCCAACAAAAGCGTCCATAGCAACGGTTCTTTACCACACATAACTAGGACATACCATGAACCTACCATACCAGTTTCATGTATAACTGACTCATAGTCTCTGAGATATAACGAACTTCGTTTTTTTATTGTTTTCGACCAGGGTTCATTCAAAGTCTATCTTCTCCGACAGTTTTCATAGGATCCGGCTGGAAATTTTTGACAATATGGCTGAATGTACTGCCCACAGTCGCTCCTGGCCCGATTTTTGATTTTCGAAAAAATTAATTTTTGAGATATTTTTTTAAAATTTCAAAGGTCTGATGCAAGGCAACAGATGGGTCCAGAGCAACGGTTCTCATTTGCACACAACTAGGTCATGGTATGAACCTACCAACCAAGTTTCATCGAAATCGCCATTGTATTAACGGAGCACTGGACCGAACAGACATACATACAGACAGACAGACAGACAGACAGACAGACAAACATATCGACGGTAATACTGATAATAAGGGTAGACTATATCGACTACCCAACAATGTCCTCTGTTAACCGTCTTTATTTATTTGTTTTCCCAAATAATGTGCTGGGACACACCTTTGACTGCAGTGAGAAAAAGGTCACCTTGTCTGAGGCCTTTTTTGCCTCGATCTTGCCACTACTTTGGTGCAGTTTCAATGTCGCTGTTGCCCCTACTGTAGAATTTGTTTAATACGTCGATATATCTGGAGTTGAGGTTTCGGCAATGTCGAGCTTGTATGATAGCGGTGGTTTACAAATGGTCAAAGGCATTTTCATCATCAGTCAATGCTCGGCAAAAGATTCCTTTCCAATGTCTTAATTCTTTTCCAGAAGCGAAATTATTGTTTGTAAGTGATCCATTGTTGAGAATCCACTTCTAAAACCTCCTTGATCCTATGGTTGGTTGTTGGCCAGTTCAATCATGAGTCAGTTATTGATAATTTCTGTGAACAGTTTATAAACATTGAAGAACAGATAGATTGGATAGTAGTAAATCCTCAGGTGCATCTAATTTCCATTTTCATGGATTCCATCCAGCCCTGAGTTTATCCAATTTTGGGGATTTTTTCATCTTTCATCCACTTGATTTTGCCAGTTGACAATGGAGCAGTTTACCCAATCTTTAATTGCATCTACAACAATTTCATCTTCTTCAGGGGCCTTTCCCTTTTTCAAGCTTTTTAATGTAAACTGGATCAAAAGTATGGTCAGTGATGGGATGGCTTCGATGTTTTCATCATATGTAAATACTGGTAAAAAGGGCTTTCCTAAGTTTATAATTATTCGTTTGAATTACTAGAAACACCTGCTCCATATGGGAGCGGGTCAGGGGCAAGTGGAGGGGAGGGGGCGTGGTCATGTGCATATATACGATGCGGACGGCGGTGTTAATATTACTGTATAATTAAACGGTCACAATTATTGCCACGTTATTTTGGTGTTGGCTTGGGGAAGCTTGCCATAAGTATTTCCCAAACCTGCTGGCCAGGCCTGACAATCGACAAAGGTCGGGGCAGGAATTTGGCCATGGTGCCGGCAATATCTCACCTACTCTTTGAGAAGGACACTGTTGGATCTTTAACATTTACCAACTAATGCCAGCAGATGAGACGACCGGTGTAAGCTCCATCTGAGGAACACAACACACATTGACGAATCACCCTGCCCATGAAACACACAGCTTATACCTGGGCCGAGATTCAAACCCAGGCTGGACAGTTTAGAAGTGAGTGTGCGAACCTCTCGGCCAACCTGCCAAGCCCCCATGTTAATATTATTATTATTAGTGCCCTACCGGTTTCACGGCAGGGAACTATTGGTTTGATCTGCATCTGTCTGTCCGCCCGTCCCACCTGTGGTTTTTCAAACTTTCTTCCCATACCCTTAAACATATTCAACTGAAACTTGGTACATGGCTTTATTATGATAAGATACAGAACAGTTTCGAGTTTCAGGGAATTTTTTTTCAATTTTCTAACAGAGTTATGCCCCTTTTAGATTGAGAAAATATCATATTTTACGTGGGTCAGTGTTCAGCTGCCATGACTCCACCCCACTGCTTTACGCCCATTGGCTGGGCAGCTGGCCTGACTCCACCCCACTAAAATCATGTGCCACCATTCTATGAAACAGCACAAATCCGCAAGCCTCAGGTCTTAGGCCTGGGTGTTAGTCCATGGCCCAGTGCAATAGGAATGATCCCAGTTATATCACCACGATGTTATTATATATGTACATAAGCCATATACATGTTTTTGCTTTATGCATGTTCGTCGGGTTATTTTTAATATGAAATCGGCACACTTGAAATGAACGACACAGTGGGTTAGTTTCTTCTTCTTCATTTTGGTTCCGGTATCGGCTCAAGCATGCGTTAAAGGAAACAATTTTTTTTTCCAAATATTCATGGGCCCGGTCGGGGACATGTATTGCAAAGCAATTCACGCTCCTGTTAATATTATCATGATGCCATTATCAATGGATGGAATTGACCAATTAATTTGTGGCTATGATAATTTGGACGAAAAATATAACTTGGATGACATAGTCGAGGCTGGAGTCAGGATTTTAGGACGATGTATCAACAACTGAAGGGAGGCTGATGATACCACTCTGTTGGTAGAAAGTAAAGAGGACTTGATGAAACTGCTGCAGACAGTGAAGAAGGAAAGTGGAAAAACAGGTCTTTATTTAAACCTAAAAACCATTAAAAAATCTTGTCAACTGAGAAGATCGACGTGTTCAGATTGGAAGACGATCATGTGCAAATAGTGGAAAGTTTAATTTTCTTTGTTATATGATTGAACTGAGTGGAGAATGTCGAGGAGAAATTAATTGACGGTTAACATTGGTGGTGAACAGTCATATCAGGATCGAGAAAGATCAGGAAAGATAAAGATGTGATCATACACACCAAGAGGGGGTTGGTGAATGATCTGGTATTTCCGGTTGCAGTGTGTGGATGTGAGTCATGGACGGTGGAACAGAAAGAAGAAGACGAAGGTTGATAGTTTTGAAATGTGTTGTTGGAGACTACAATGTTAAAGGTTCCATGAAATGCAAGAAAGACAAACGAATCAGTGATTGAAGAGATTAGACCACCATGAACATTAGAAGCGCTGATGCTAAAACAGAAACTGTCATACTTTGGACACCACGTCTTGTTTGCGGAAAAGGAAGATCTGGAGAAGTCAACCATGCTGGTTGTTGTTGAAAGAAAGGAAGAAGAGGAAGAAGCAAATCTGTACGTGCTGGATGGATGGGGGTAATGGCTGCAACAATGCTGTCTGTCAATGCTTCTGATTACATTAATGTCAATTCAGAAGTCAGACACTGGTTATAATAATTATGGTTATTATATATATATTTTTTACTTCCGGTATGTGCACAGACCAGTGACTCTTAGCTTATACACCACCCATGTGCAAGTACATCCAATTTTCTCCAAATGTCTTCAAATTTCTCTCAGGTGAGTATTTAATAATGTTAGCGACCGTTAAGAATGAGGTCGTCTCAAATAAAGGTCATAATTGGGCCATAAGGGTGTTGGGGGCAATATCACATGCCACACTTGAAGCAATGGCTGGGAGAAATCACACATGAGGCCCAAATATATGTTAAAAACAATCCATATACAGTCCACATATAATCTGATGGCTACAAAAATCGGACAGACAATGGGATACATCATTTATGTGTGAAGACTCATTTAAGCACCTCTATTAGCTGAAGATCATTGCAGCCTAACTAGAGGCCTAGCAGATCGAGACGGCTCAGGCCCATTAGTCTGTGGGGGACGAGATAAGCGTAGAATGCCTCAAGGACATCCAAAGTGGAAAAGCCCCTTGGGTTGGGGGGCAAATGAAGTCGTTATGTACATCTTCCGTCACGTGACCTTTGGTTCTCCTGGCAAGTTTGGTTGAGATTGGATTAGTAGTAACTAACTGTCAGTCAAACAGAGAGACGGACACCAAATTGCGTATTTTAGAATGATTGAATGAAACTGCCAGGAAATTTTACCTAGGCAGGCGTACTAAATGTGCATGTGTTGACGTCACCCCAAATCTGTTACCTGGAGGAGACAAGCTTCCTTAAAGAGCATTCTGAGCATTGGAATCCCATGCGTAAATGTCCATTGGTACAGATTTTTTTGATGTCGATTCCTCATGCCCATAGACGCTGGTTTACTTTTGGAGTGACAAGCAAAATTAACATGTTGCTCTGAACTTTCGGATGTACGATTGGCTGAAAAATGTCATGTGCTTTCCACAGCCAATCAGGAGCTCACAAAGACAATACATGGCCGCATCTGCATAGATTACAGAGAAATTCAGTTGTATTTTTTTCATTCAAGGTGGAGTGAATATTGCAATATTGATCAGATCGAGTAATTCAAACTTTAAAAAACAAATTTGAACTTAGTTTCCCTTGAATTGACATGCATTTCCAGCAATTAATCTACTGAACATAACATCCCATGTTGACAATCATGAAAATCTCAGTGAGATGACTAACTTTGGGACAAGTTAAGGTGAGCACAATCAATTAATGGCAATAAGAGGTACAGGTTGTGCAATCATTCATCTTCAGTGTCTTCATGAATACCAGGTGATCATACCAGGTAATTTTTACTGTGAAAAATGGAAATTCTTTCACTTGTTGATATATCAGCAGTAAACTTGTCAGCTTCCTGTGCATATCTCTCCTCCTTACACCATTTCCTATTCCGTTGGGGTCAGCATCTCATGGAGCATGTACTCTTGTCCCAAGTATTTCATGAACTTGCTGACCAGGCATGACGTTCGACTGAAGGTGGCAAGAATGTGGAGTTTATTCAAGGTGCTAAAAATAACTCTCTTTACTTTTGTCAAACGACAGAGTGGGATCTTTCATGTCCAACAACTAATATTAGCAGAGAAGTCTCCAGCTTAACATCCATCCAAGGGACAACACACTTCATGATGCAACACCCTGCTTCAAAGGTTTAAAGCACCGATCTGACAGTTCATAGTTGAGGTGGGAATCAAACCTACACTCAACAGCTCAAAGGTAAGTGCACTACCTCTGCACCCTCCTGTCAGACTCAAAATAAAGAAGAAATTGTAACGGTGTTATAAACTTTGAGCTCGGTGACTAGCATGGTCACGACTCAACGCTGCTGTTCCTCCTATTTGGATCTTCATTGCGTGTGAGCATTTCATCATAAAAAAAAATGTACATTTTGAGAATTTTCCTCAAAAGCTGAAATTTGTAATATCCATAAACTCAGTGCCAGGGACCACTGCTTTTCCTGAATGTGATAGATGAGATTTTGCTTCCAAATGAAAAAATGCTGTAAATACAAAATTTGATTGTTCGGTTGATCACAGACAACTTGGAAAAAAATGTCATGCAGGTACTTTTTATATAAAGAACTTGGTGAAGAAATGCCATGCAGGTGCTTCAGTAAAATTTTCGAGAAAGTTGATTGTAAAGGGCTGGAGGCCATGTGAATCTGCAACACATTCGCAGCTGACAAGGAAAGGAGGTGATATAAAAGCTTCAGATGGGACAAAGGGCATTTACCACAAATGGAAATCTTGGAGTAAATACCTTCTGCCATCGGTGTCAAAGCAAAAAGATGGATGATCATGGACTTGTGTGTGTGTGTGTGTGTGTGTGTGTGTGTGTGTGTGTGTGTGTGTGTGTGTGTGTGTGTGTGTGTGTGTGTGTTTGGGAAAGCTTGCAAAGCAATGTTTCAAAACTCGATAAGCAAATGGAGAAATGCCAAAACTTGAGGTTCGATTGTTCAATCTGTCAGCGGCCGGGCAAAAGCTTTAAAGCGCGCAAGCCTTGACACATGGCAACTCAACTGTTTTGACTTTACATGTCATGCTTGAGATTCTTTGAAGTTCACCAAAGATTAAAAAAAAAAGTATGGTGTAGTTCATTGCGAAACAAACCCGGTCTATTTATTGTGCAGTTTATTGAACAGGATAACATGAATGCTTTTTGTAGCAAGTCTTTTCCTTGGATTTGAATGAAATGCTGAGTAAATGGGAGAAGAGAGGAACAAAAAGTGGAGGTGAGCTGTCAGCCAGCATTTTGGGAGTTTCATAAGGAGGTGGTTACTGGAAGAACGTATGTGTGAGCTGAAGACACTGGGGAGTGACGGAAGGAAAAACTGTGATGTGGAAGGAATGCAAGAGCAGAGGATGAATGACCAGAGGTTGTTGAAAAAAAATAACAGATCAGCCACCAATCCGTCTGTGATGAGACAGCATCAGGCGCCGTGCTACTGCTTACTTGTGGGAATGTTGTTGAGAGCTTTTGATTCCACAGCACATATAAATCTAGGAGAGACAAGTATAAATCAGGAGAACCAGCCCCTAAGAGAGAGCAGTACTCCATTAAACTAAGTACAAAGGCATTGTAGGCTGTAAGTTTATGTTTACCCAGGAAGGACTTGGCACGACAAAGGATGGCTAATCTGTGGCTGCCTTTTGTGGTAAGCTTTGATATTATGGTCGAGATCAATGAGAGGACAGAGCTGATGGTGACACCCAGAAGTTTGAGAAAATTTACCTTTTACAGTGGCTTAATATGGAAATAGATAGATGGGGTTGTTTGAAGATCCCTGCAGAGAGACAGGGTGAGGTTGCTTAGTTTGCCTGGATTAAAAGGCACCCTCCAGCCATGAGACTGGTATCTGATTAATTATTTATTTATTTATTTGTGGTTCCAACTTGTGTTGAAGTTTAATCTTAGCCACGTTTTTTTTTGAAACAAGAGTAGAATGTTCACCATCATTTGCCCGATGATTAAAATTTTCAGCAAAATATAGACTATATTAATCCTGTAAGGCCAAATATTAATCTTCAAAATTAGGATTTCTTTTCCACGAAGAATAGTGCAATCTTCGTATTTCTCACCCATGAATACCAAGGGATACTCATATATATATATATATATATATATATATATATATATATATATATATATATATATATATATATATATATATATATATACACACCTATCTATAATTCCAGCAATGTGTGTGTGTGTGTGTGTGTGTGTGTGTGTGTGTGTGTGTGTGTGTGTGTGTGTGTGTGTGTGTGTGTGTGTGTGTGTGTCTGTGACCGCTGTTTCTGGACAACCACTGGTCCGATCTCATTGAAACTTGCCAGATATATTGCTGGGGACCTGAGGATGTGCCTTTTCAAGGTTTGATATTAATCGGACAAGTGCTTCCCAAGTTATGGCCATTTATTTACCAAACCAATGACAAGACACGTTGTTGCGTGGGCGTGGCCGATGGGGAAGGGAAGCTCAGCCGCGTTCCCAATTACGGGTTACAACGTAGGGCTTCCGGAGAGTGATGACTTCGTGTATTCTAATAATTTCTCTTTCTTATGCGCATTTATAGATAAACACAATGCCCCAAGTTATGATCGTTTTCATATTAGACGGTGCATAAATTTCGGTAACATCAGAGTGCTGGTGTGCTCCGAACCAGGAAGTAAATTTTTTTCTCTCTCTTCTCTTCTCTTTTTGTTTTCCTTTCCACGACATTGCGAAAAGGTAAAATACGTTTGCGCTAATTGAATAATTGGGTATTAAAACTAAATTGCGAATAATCGTAACTGTGAATAATATGTGAACTTCCGGGCCACGCACGTACGGGCACGCGAGAGCGAAGAAACGGCCTGTGTGGTTGTTGTTTGTTGCTCGTGGTTTGAATAATTTTTTTTTAATTATTTTTTTATGGGCACGTACTCGTCTATCTATAATTCCAGCAATCTCTGTGTGTCTGTCTATATGTGTGTGTGTGTCTGTGACTGCCGTTTCTCGACAACCACTGGTCCGATCTAATTGAAACTTGACAGGAATATCGCTGGGGACCCGAGGATGTGCCTTTTCAAGGGTTGATATTAATCGGACAAGCAGATCCCAAGTTACGGCCATTTATTTATCAACCAATGACAGGACACGGTGCTATGACATCACTATTGACGTCACAATTAATTATTTTTTTTTTTTGCACGTATGGCCACGCACGTATGGGCACGCATGTACGGGCCCGCACGTACAGCCACCACCTACGGGCACGCACCTACGGGCACGCACGTATGAGCATGTACTAGTCTATGTATAATTCCAGCAATCTCTGTGTGTCTGTCTGTATGTGTGTGTGTCTGTCTGTATGTGTGTGTGTCTGTCTGTATGTGTGTGTGTCTGTGACCGCCGTTTCTCGACAACCACTGGTCCGATCTAATTGAAACTTGCCAGGAATATCGCTGGTGACCCGAGGATGTGCTTTTTTAAGGTTTGATATTAATCGGACAAGTGGATCACAAGTTACGGCCATTTATTTATCAACCATTGACAGGACATGGTGCTAGAACGTCACTATTGACGTCACAATTAAATATATACTTTTTTTGCACGTACGGGCACGCACTAGTATATTTGGACATGTATATATATATATATATATATATATATATATATATATATATATATATATATATATATATATATATATATATATATGTGTGTGTGTGTGTGTGTGTGTATTGTTACGAATTTGGAATTCGATTGCACACAACATACAGGTTCCTTTAGTCAGCTATGTCGATAAGTGCTTGTTCCCTAGATAGCTCACCTTCCATTGTTTAAATGTTCAGATATCGATTAGATGTGCTGCGGATCGATTTAATAGTTGGGGAACGAACAATGGAGACATCCCTCCCCCTCTTCTGCGAAGAGGAAGAAGAATCCTGCCATCCCGTGACTCATGATGTCAACAACTTCCCCCCACCCGTGGTTGAGCGGGGGGGGGGGGGATGGATCACGAGGGCATGAATCACACCAGGCGTGGGGGAGGGGGGCGGAGAAGGATAAGGACGAGATCCTTTCTTTGTTCTTGGTTAGTAAGCTTTTTGCTTCGGCAGAGAGTAGTCGTTCAGCAGACCTTCGGGCCCTGTTTGGCTTGGGTTAGGGTTGAGGCCTTCGGAAGCTTTTTGCTTCGGCTGGCTCAGTGAGCTTCGGCTGAGGCCTGGCTCAGGAGGAGGCTTTTTGGAGGCTCTTTGCTTTGACGGTTCCGTGAGCTTCGGCTTCTGCCTGGCTCGGGAGAGCTTTATGCTTCAATATGCCCTGTTTGGAAGGAAGTTAAGCCGGTCGCTCGGCTCGAGCTGCGATTGGTGGCTTCTTCTTCTTGGTTCGTGGAGCTCCTAGTTCTCCATTTTGGTTCCCAGCTTGGTGCGACTCATCGACCTCTTCGTGGAGGTGGTTCCTCGGGGAAGCGACGCATCGACGGGAAGGTTCGGCCCCTCGTCTCACCAGCATGTGTTGAGAAGCGCGGGAGGTGGTTCCTTGGGGAAGCGACGCCTCAACGGGAAGGATCGGCACCTCGTCTCACCAGCACGTGTTGAGAAGTGCAGGAGGTGGTTCTTCGGGGAAGCGGCGCATCGACGGGAAGGATTGGCACCTCGTCTCACCAGCACGTGTTGAGAAGCGCGGGAGGATTCGCGGGAGCTCGGGAAGGATCGCGTCTCGGCGATTGGATCCAGCTCGCTCTCGCTGGAGCCCGGGTCCGAACAACTTGAAGACCACATGAGGTAGAGAGTTTCGAGATAGGTTCTGAGTTTCAGCTTACCTGTCATCCGAGCTGGAGCTCGTTATTAAAGGCCTCTGCCACCATTTCTTGGGTGTGTGTGTGCGTACGTGTCCGTGGGCCCGTCTAATCAGTAGGAACCGCTGTTAAGTGCAAGTGACTGTACATAATAAGTAGACGGTTGTCGTTCTTTTGTCGTGCTTTTGTTGCTTGTATAATTGCATACGTGTTTTGCCTTGTTTAATTGCATACGTGCTTTATTATAATAAATGTCCTTGTGTGAATGTAAACCTGTTCGTTGCATCCATTCAGTCATTGAACTGCCCCATCTTGCACTCGGAATATAGTTGGTTTTTAAATAGCCGATAAATAGAATTGGGTCTGGCGAGGTCTGACGATAATACCCGCTCGGTTATCCCAGAACAGAACGGACCGCTTAAGCAGTTCGTGTCCAAGCAGGCCTTCGCCGAGGTATGGTCCCTCGGTAGGTTACCCGCGCGGGTACTTAGCTATATCGATATTCGGCGATTGACCCTATTTCGCGCGAGTAGAATACGGACTGGGCCGTGGTGGGATAAAAACCCACCCGTGACTGGTTTCTGGCGTTGTTCCAGAAAGTCACGACTGGATTGTCCGTTCGGTGGGCGAAGCGACCGCTATTGGTTAGACACGGTCATTCGCACGCTGACGGGCGGGAAATCTGCAACAATATAGATTGTTACAAATTCTCGCCCGCCGCCGTGCGGACAGCCGCTTTGAGCCGAATCGCGGCCGTACGCCCACCGGACAAACAATTCAGTCGCGGCTTTCCGGATCAATGCCGAAAACCAGCCATCGGTGTGTTCTTAACCACACCACAACCTTGTCCGCACTCTACCCGCGCTACAGGGTCCGATCACCAAATCTTCGATTTACCTAATTATTCGCGCAGGTAGATTACCGAGAGATTGTACCTCAATGGGACCGCTTGGAAATGAGCCGCTGTAGCAGCTCGCTTCCTTTTGGGATAACCGAGCGGTGTATTATCGTGCAGTCCCGTTGGACCCGATCACTATACCAGCTATTAAAAAGCCCGCCTATACTCCGAGGGCAAGATGGCAGACGCGCGCCGCCGCTGTAGTTGTCTTTGTCCCTCGCAGGGTGAAATCCACTGTGGAGACGCCATTCGTTCGGGGGAGGGGGGAACGGTGACCGCCTGCTTTCCCTTGACGAAGGCCAGGCCTCTGGCAACCGTGTGCCGAAGTAGAAAACGCAGTGGTGGTTGAGGCGGCGTGTTTGTTGTGGTTGGTGGTTGGTGGATGAGGTGATCGTGGTTGTTGTAATGGTGGCTTGGTTGGCTTTGTGTGGTGGTCGTGAGTGGTGTGGTTGGGTGCTTGTGGTTAAGGTGGTTGTGTGAATGCGGTGGTGGAGAAGGTGTTGTTGGTGGCAGTGGTTGTTGTGAAGTGGTTGATGAGAGCGATGTTGGTGGTGGAGGTGGTGGTTGTGAAGCGGTTGGTCCAAAATAACGACAGCAAAAGAAAAACAGCTAACTCAAAGATCACAGCCCGGGTGACACGAATAAAGCCCTTTAGACAACGGTGGGGAAATCTATCTGAACACAAACTTATCGGCGTAACTGATCTAAGGACCTATGTGGTGCTCTGCAAATTTCCACAGCCGTAATATATATATATATATATATATATATATATATATATATATATATATATATATATATATATATATATATATATATATATATATATATATATACTAGTGCATGCCTGTACATCAACGATGATCAACTCAACGATGATCTTCTACTTTTCTGCCTTAATTGACTTCTGGTTGCAGCTCATGCAATTGAGATGGTGTGATGGATGATTTATAAACGGATGAAGAAGAACGACATCTAACCTTGAAAGGGCACATACTCAGGTCCCCAGCGTCAATTGTGACGTCATATCAAATGAAGAAGAAGAATTGTGACGTCAAAGCATCGTGTCATGTCATTGGTTTGGTAAATAAATGGCCATAACTTGGGAACCACTTGTCCGATTAATATCAAACCTTGAAAAGGCACATCCACAGGGCCCCAGCAATATACCTGGCAAGTTTCAATTAGATTAGACCAGTGGTTGTCGAGAAACAGCGGTCAGAGACAGACAGACAGAGATTGCTGGAATTTATCTATAATTCCATAATATATATATATATATATATATATATATATATATATATATATATATATATATATATATATCTTTCTAACCATGGACTGACTGACTCACACACTCACTGATATTAAAGATCAGAAGCTTCTGGGTGACGTAGAAAGCTTAAATGTTGTGTTCCGATGGACATCGAAGCTGATACACTGGAAAAATAACAGAACTGTCAGAAAACATCTGTAAATGAAAATATAAATTAATGAAAAAATTATGAAATGAAAAAAAATGCAGGTGAGCAACACGAGACAATGGGGAAGTAGGGTAATTTTGAGTTCCGACGGACATCGAAGACCATACACTGGGGAAAAATCACAGAACCATTGGAAAGCATCCGTAAATGAAAATTTAAAAAATGAAAATAAATAAATGAAAAATCAAATGCAGGCGAGTGACTCGAGACAATGGGGAAGCATGGTTTCTATGCTTACACAATGTGTAAGCACACCCTGCGTGTGCGCGTGTGTGTGTGCGCGTGCATGCGCAATTTTAGCAATTGTGTCTGAACGGGGTAAACATCGTAACCACAGCATGTACAATGCTGAATCATACCTCATTTTAGAGGTCTCGGCTCAAGACAGTGCACGCGGCAGTCTAAAAATATTGAATATTTATTCAATTTTGGGTTATATTCATTTTTGTTGCGCACGTGTTGTATATGCTCAGAGTCGTTAGTTTACACATCTTCCGGTAGCAAAAAAAAAAAATTCACAACCACAAACTATTCAGTCAATTCCGTCAACATATAATTACCTTTCCGTCAATTTACTTTGTTGAGAAACCCTATCAGTCTTAACAGTTCGTGATTATTATGCTGGTAAAAGAAAATCATTGCAAAAAAAAAGAATAAACCGATGAATAATTTCCTTTTCGTCCATTTTACTTCACCGAGAAAACTTTATTCTTTGAGAAATGAATGAATTCTCTGACAAACGTAATCTCAGACTCCTTTCTAATCCATCCGTGGCAAGTCAGAGGTGATGAAAAACAAGTTGGTACGATTATGAATCCAAAGTGGCTTTTTATTACCTTCGCAAACTTTGTTGCGAAGGTTAAGTTTTGATCGCTGTGTATTTATTTATTTATTTATTTATTTATTTATTTATTTATTTATGAATATGTGTGTGTTTGTTTGTTTGTTTGTTATTCGCATTACTCCAAAAGTATTGAACTGAATCGCAACAAATTTGGTGGGATGATTGGTTATTATCCGGGGACCATTTGATTAGATTTTGGGAGCGATCGGGTCAAAGGTCAAGGTCAAGGTCATGAAAAGGTCAAAATCGTCATTTTGCCATAGTGCGGTCGATTTTTATCCAATTTGCATGCAACCAATGCCAAAATGTTGTGAATTCAATGCCCAATCTTGTGATATACGATATGACACAATGACGTCATTACCTTTGTGAGCGGTTTGGGTCAAAGGTCAGGAGGGTCAACGACCTTTATTATCATAACGCGGTCAATTCTGATGCAATTTGCATGTAAGTAGATTCAAAATGTTTAGAATTCAATTCCCTATCCTGTGATGTGTAATACTTGATTTCTTATAATGTGACCAGTTGTCATCAGATTGACTTGACACCGACACCCAAAAAGGTCAGGGAGTTCATACAGAAATTGTACACTGTACGTGAATCGGTGTCAAACAGCAGAAAATTTAATGTTTTTAAGCCATCATAACACTTGTGGTATGGGATTAAATACCCTCACAATCAACGGTTTCTGGGGGGGGGGGGCAAAATGTAGGGTTGGCGAAGGTATGCGCTCTACTGAGTGCCCGTTCTAGTTTTACTTATTTATTAGATGTGATCAGAAGTGAAGGCTGACTGAGTGTGGAATCGTGAAGGGTTTTTCATGGTGTTCGGTGAGGGAAAGCTCTTGATGTCACACAGTCTTGCATATTGTCCTAGTATCACAAATAATTGGGGGTATTAGGAGAACAAATGAATGAAAATAATGAAAAACTGAAAAACAAAATAGACGAAAATAATGAAAAACTGGAAACTTGAGTGATTGATAACTTCCATATTGCTTCGACATCACTTCAGGTCAAATCAGTCTGTGTGTCAATCCATGCAAGGGACGGGATAAGGATGCAGACTTGGAGTTGGGAGAAGGGCGAGGGATGTGGACTTGGAGATGGGAGGAGCATCCCGATGTGAACTTGGAGTTGGGATGGCGGAGGGATGTGGACTTGGAGTTGGGAGGGGGGTAGGATTGTGAACTTGGAGTTAGGAGGGGTGTAGGAATATGGACTTGAAGAAGAAAGGGGTTGAGTACTCAGTCAAATTTTACATTACTCGGAATTTCTACGGGTCGCTGACATTATGCTGTCAAAGGATATTCCTGTCAAACTCACTAAATCTTCCACACTCTAATGGGAACGAATTGCTTTCCAACAACCTGGTGGAACCGGGTTATCTACTAATGTGTATATATATATATATATATATATATATATATATATATATATATATATATATATATATATATATATATATACAGTATATACAAACTAGAGTAAACCTGGTGTTGACGGTGCTGTTCTAATCCTGTTGCCATTTTGAAGAATGCAAATGTTTTTTTTCTCTCTTTTATTTTTTTTTGGGGGGGGGGGGCTTAAAACGCTTCCCCATATCCAGAAAGTAATGGTATCGTGGATCATTTAATATTACCTTTTACATCAATAAAAAGCCCAAAAAAAATTCCTAAAACCCTCCCCGACACTTGCTCATGAACCTCTGAACGTTTGACGAAGATCCGTTTGGCCAGGTCTGAGAAAATTTCCAAGGACGAGAAGAAAAATCTGTTAAAAAAAGTAGAAGTCCCCCATTATAGAAAATGGAATTAAAATTAAAAATTGCATTTAAGGTGTCGTGGGTTATAGATGTATCCGAATCTCCACATTTTCTATTTCACAACCAAACGTCATGTCCCTTTATCCACCGAAAAACCTCCTCCAACCTTGTTGCTCCAGATGGAATGAAAAGAGAGCAAATATCAAAGCTCTGCTGTTTTGCTTCAGCAAAGAACAGGTTTTTCTGACGACATTTTATGGAAACGAATGCAGAGATATAACATTGCTGAATGGGATAATTGAGAAATCTTACAAGGATCTGACACTGGAGGCCATCTACATATTACGTATGCAGGACGGTAGGGAATGTGTGAGTGTAAACAAAGCAAATAAGCCTGGTATTGGCTTTGCGGTTAGGGTGGTGGCTTGGGACCCTCGGGTCCTGAGTTTGAGCCCAGATGGCCGCTGAATTAACACCAGGGGGTTGACTCAGCCAGCCATCCTTCTAAGGTCGGCAAAATGAGCACCAGTGTGTACTGCTAATAGGGGTACTGCATCAGCGGCATAGCTGCGCCCATAACCAATGATGCAACCAGCAGCCAAAAAGGCTGTACACGATGGGAACAAAGCAAATGAAAGATGGAAAATGAAGTGAACACAGAAAAGGGGGCATAGGAAAAAAGTAAAGGAGGTTGCGAGGAAAAAAGAGTAAGGAGAGGAGATGGGAGGGCAACCTGTGGTATTGTGGTGAAGAGGTGATTCAAAATATTCCACCACCTTTTCAATCCATCGGACATGCGGGACAATCAGTACGTTCTGTTGACCATTCTTCACGCTATCATTCTAGAACTCAAGAACCACAGGTAGGTGTGATTGTTACATTGTCATACGGTGTAGCCACACTTTACTGTATGTGCAAAAGCCACACTGTCCTATTTGTGTTCACCACCACTAATTTGTAACCTCTTTTTTCCAAACTGTAGAACCAACTTCCACATTCTCTTCAATCTCATTCTACCCTCCAAGTCTTAAAGACAGCTGTTCACCATCTCTGATCATCCCAAATCCAAAACCATGATCTTTTCCACCTTCGTTAACCCCCCTCCTCAGCCATACTTACCTCCACCGCCGGAGGTGGATGGAGGTTGTACGTCCTCACCCCTTTGTCTGTTTGTCTGTTAGTTTGGCTGTGAGCAGGATATATCAAGCTGTGGACGGATGCTTACGAAATTTGGTGGACAGGTTGGGTGTGACGAACGAATTGATTCGATTTTGGTGAAGATCCAGATGCAAGTAAAAAGAATCTTCACTGTCAGAAAATGGGGAAAAACGATTTATAGCATGATATTTCAAAAAGGTTGTGGATGAGTTATGCCAAAACTTGGTGGATGAGTTGGTAAGGTGACAAGAATAAGCCAATTCGATTTTGGTTAAAGTCCAGATTCAGATCCAGCCTATCAGTGGGATGCACAATGTAAACTTCAGCCTGGCAGAGGTATGCATTCTACCGAGTGCCGTTCTAGTTTTCTTCTGTGTCTATATTGTCCACCTACTGCATTCTACTCTAACCTTCATCGTTACCTGCGTCCCTTGTTTGTCCATCTCCGTTTATTTTCTCCCTCCACCCTGATGTTGGCATTTCCCCTTTCTCTTTCTGCCGTTTCTTTTGTTCTGTTGCATCCTGATCCGTTCTGTGTTCTTGCTCTTCCATGAGCCTTGACTCTGTTCTATGTAAAATAATAAATACATAAATAAGTAAAGGCATCCATTCATATTTTCAGTTTTGTCACAAACTACTGCAAAGTTATTTGATATGTCTTGTGTGCAAAACAGAATCATCACAAACTAACTAGATATCTGCGATCACAAGGCGATCGCCAAGGGGAAGCCACCCCCGGCCTCCCTGGCTTACCCTTGGCAATCGCCCGCGGTTTAGCCTTGGCCTGTGATCCAATGACGGCATATTTTTTTCAGACCACCATACGACCTTGACCTTCAATATTTAGGAATAGAGTGTAAATTAAGAAAATGTGTCCCCATTTAGAGTCTATCCATAAAACTCACACCATGATAATCGGAAGAAAATTATTGAAGTTATGAGCGAAATGTCTTTTTCGTGAAAGATGTCACAATCTGAAGAAAGTAGGTCAAGCACAATAATCAAATATCATATGCACAACTTCATTGTCGGTATTATGCTATAATGATGCAAGAACATCTTGGAAGGCCAAACTGGTCGTTGAGATTCCACATTGGCAAAATTTTTCACTGACCCAAAAAACGCAGTATTTTTTTCAGACCACCATTTTGACGTTGACCTTTAACCCAAGGGGTATGATGTAAATTAATCGTAAATACCCCTTGCTATAAGCTATCAAGTGAGGCTATTCTCGAGAAGGCGATTTCGTTCTAATCGGACAAATGTTGGTCAAGTTTTGGTGAAAAATGTTTAAATGTCTACAATTGGGTCATGACCTTAAAATTAGGTCAAGGTCAAAAAAGGCCAACCCACAATTTTTATTCCCATTATTGATGCAAAATTTAATTCTGAAAGTCCTCGAACATTGGCAGAAAAATGGTGAAAATCCTCAATGGTGGTTTAGCTCTCCAAGGTGCGTAATACCTTGACCTTTCATTTGGAGATACATGATGAAAATAAAAAAATTAAAAAAGAAAAACCATTTTAAAAAATGGGCATAGAAAGTACGCGGGATTGAAAAAGAAAAAAGAAAAAAAAATGCGACTTGCCCTAAGCTATCGAAAGAGGGCAACTTTGTTCCGATCGGACAAACTTTAGTTGAGTTATGGTGAAAAATATACTATAATTACGTCATGACCTTAAAATTAGGTCAAAGTCTTAAAAAATGTCAACCTCACGTACTTTCTATTTCCATTTATTGATGATGAAATTTACATTCCGAAAGTCCCAGCCGTCTCCGAGATACAGCCCTGAAATTGATAGAGTTTAGACATTGAGAGTGTTGTGACAGTTTAGTGTTGTGAGTTGAGACATTGGGAGTGCAGGAAGAATTTTTTTTTTGAAATGGTGGGGTTGGGGGGGGGGGTTCCAACTCGTGGGAGTCTAATAAACTCTGCGGTACCATTAAAAATTGAGGAATAAACCCGACAACAGCAATAAGCCTTCCCCTCTGCTATGGGGGGAGGCTTAATTATCTTCAATACTGGTTCGGCCAGGTGAAAGACTCACCTCTTTGTACAGGTCATTTATGGGCCAGGTGGCCTTTTAATCCACGTTGCAGTCACAACATTGCAATTTTGCCTCAACTCAGATAGCTTCCAGAAGTTAGACTCGAAATCTTTAATAATACGACATTTTGCCAAATTTGAAACCATAGTACCTGTGTAGCTCGACTACTGTGCCACAGCTGGATTTATTAGTATTAGATGCCAGACATTTCCCAAGTTTGAAACACATGTAAATAAGTGAAAAAGAACCCAATGGCACTCCGAGAATGTTTTCATAAGGGTTTTTACCCTACCTTGTGACCTACTTGTGGTTTGTTGAGTTGCTGACAGAATTTCAGGGATTTTCACAGCAGGTATTCTGCAAGGAGAGAGAAAGAGAGAGAGGTGGGAATAAAATATTTGATTGTACAAGTTAAATATTACAAAAGTCCAACACAGTTATTGTTTATCCATCAGGTGTGATTGGGGATAAACTCAGGTCTTTAACAAGTATTAATTCAAAGTAAATCCATTTAACCTTTCTCTTCATCCAATAAATTATACTTTGGGTGATCTCTGGCAACTGGAGGAGGAGCTTGTGTGTATATACATATACATATACATTTATATATATAATATATATATATATATATATATATATATATATATATATATATATATATATATATATATATATATATATATATGCATGTATGTGTTTTTTGCATTAATTGCAAGGACATTAGCACACAATGGACAGATCGACACGGTATATTACATTTCAACCTGGGATTATCAGCTTTGTGAGAAAGGAGTGAAGAAAAAATTGCCAAATGGGATACTCTGAGGTTTCTCCTCATCCATGTTTCATTTCACAATTCCACCCAATTTGAGCAACTTTCAAATCAAACATACGAGATGAACTTTTGGAGTAAAGCTGTTTCTGATGTCCACAGTACACCATTGAATGCTGCAGATATTTAGTTTATCCACATGTAACACGATTAACTGGAACAGCACTCGGTAGAGCGCCCACCTCTGCCAGGCAGAGCAGTTTATGTTTTGTATCCAACTGATAGGGCTGATCTAAATCCAGATCTTCAACACAAATCTAACTAATTCATAGTTGTCACATACCCAACCTGTTCACAAAATTTTGTTATAATCCATCCACAATTTTTTGAAATATCATGCTGTTTATCAGTTTTGGCCCCATCACTCAATTGGTGAAGAATCACTTTAAAAAAATTTAAATCCTCGTATCTGAATCTGGATCCGGATCTTCACCAAAATGGAATCAATTCGGCATCACACACCCAAACTGTCCACAAAACTTCGTCCAAATGCGTCCATAACTTTTTGAGATATCTCTTTCACAGACAATCAGACAGACAGACAGATGTGAGAAAATAACCTATGTCCACCTTCGTTGGCGGAGGTAAAGTCGTAGCAGGCTAAACGCGATGAAATGATAAAAGGAATGAGAAAGTGATTTGAAATAACCGGGGTACAAAGACGGTTATGCCGAAAGCTCATCGGATTACAAACAAAAGACTGAAGAATGAGACATTGATAAGAGTGGTTAGTCACGTGTTTTCTTGCAATTCTAATCTCTAACAATTGTCTGCCTTGCCTTTTCTCCATACGACCCATGGCCTAGGAATCGCACTGGGGATTACTGAGCTTAATAAGTAACCTGGATAGAAGAAACTGCTATCTTCACCTGTCTGGGAATCAGGGTTGGTCCAGCCCAGAATGATATCACTAGGCATGAGTGATGGTAGCTTTCATCGGGTCAAGGAGGCACCATGCCTTCGCCAAAGCCAACAACGGTTTCCCTCGTCTAATGTTTTTCTCCCCAAATTCGTTTAAAATATTGAAAGTGTAAAATGAAGACCACAACGTGGAAAACCGTGTTTGTTTACAGCATTTATGCCTGAAAAACGAACAAACACTTATCCCTTCATCCCTATTTTTGTAACCCCTTAACTGTTTCCTCCCCTCATTTTTATCCTCTTTTCCTGTTTGTCCATTCCCTTGCTTGTTGCGTAGACCTGTTGTTCCACTACTGCTACGGTAAGTACATTGCATGTTTGCCCTCTATTACGTCATTCTTCCATGAGCCTACATTTGGCAGAGAAAATATATACAATTCCTCATAATCTATAATTAAGAAAAAATATATACAATATATACACTAAGTTTAAAAAAATACAATATATATATATATATATATATATATATATATATATATATATATATATATATATATATATATATATATATATATATATATATATAGTTACGAATTTGGAATTCAATTGCACACAACATACAGGTTCCTTTAGTCAGCTATGTCGATAAGTGCATGTTCCCTCGATAGCTTACCTTTCATTGTTTAAATGTTTTGAAATCGATTTGATGCGCTGCGGATTGATTTAATAGTTAGAGAGCGAACAATGGAGACGTCCCTCCCCCTCTTCTGCGAAGAGGAAGAAGAACCCTGCGGTGACGTCAACAACTCCCTCCCACCCGTGTTGAGAAGTAGGGGGAGGGGTGGATCACGAGGGCATGAGTCACGCGGGTGCGGGGGAGGGGGTGCAAAGGATAAAGAGGAGACCCTTTCTTTGTTAGTGTGGGAGTCCCGTGGCAGAGTTTGTGAATAGTCCCGTTCTGAGTCCCGTGTGCAGAGTTCGTGGGTTGAGTCCAGTGGGGTTAGTAAGCTTTTTTGCTTCGGAGAGCGCAGTTGTTCAGCAGGCCATCGGGTCCTGCTTGGCTTGCTTGGCTTGAGGCCTTCGGAAGCTTTTTGCTTTGGGTGGCTCAGTGAGCTTCGGCTGCTGCTTTGTTTTGGAAGGAACTTGAGCTGGTTGTTCGGCTTGAGCTGTGAGTGGAGGCTTCTTCCTCTTCTTCATCTTCCTCTTGGTTCGTGGAGCTTTTCGTTCTCCATTTTGTTTCCCAGCTTGGTGCGACGCATCAGCCTCTTCTTGGAGTTGGATCCTCGGGGAAGCGATGCATCGACAGGAAGGATCGGCGCCTCGCCTCACCGGCACGCGTTGAGAAGCGCGGGAGGATTCGCGGGAGCTCGGGAAGGATCGCGGCTCATGGCGATCTGGATCCAGCTCGTTCTCGCTGGAGCCCGGGTCTGGACAAGTTGAAGACCACACGAGGTGGAAAGGTCCGAGTCAAGCTCTGAGTTTCAGCTCACCTGTCCTTCGAGCTGGACCTCGTGATTAAAGGCCTCAGCCACGTGTGTGTGTGTGTGTGTGTGTGTGTGTGTGTGTGTGTGTGTGTGTGTGTGTGTGTGTGTGTGTGTGTGTGCGTGTGCCTGTGCGTGTGCGTGCGCGTACGTGTGTCCGTGGGCCCGTCTAATAAGTAGGAACTGCTGTTAAGTGTAAATGACTGTACATAATAAGTAGACGGTTGTAGTTCTTGTGTCGTGCTTTTGTTGCTTGTATAATTGCATATGTGTTTTGCCTAATTTAATTGCATACGTGTTTCATTATAATAAATGTCCTTGTCTGAATGTAAACCTGCTCGTTGCATCCATTCCCTCATTGACTGAACATTTCGTGTGTTGGGAGTTAGAAAGCCGTTGGTTTGCCGTAATCGGGGGACATTTGGACCGACGCTTCTCGGCGATTACGCTGCTCGGAATCGCGCACGGACAAGCTCGCCTCGGCGGTTTGTTCCGTATGAGTTCCGTCGAGGGTGGAATACCCCGGTAGTTGGATCACGTGGGTATTTAGGTAAATTGAAGATTGGCAATCGACCCTACCCCACTTGATCTGCCGATTCGTGTATTTCGGTTCTTGTACAAGGACCTGTTGCTCGGAGTTATCCGGGCGGCGATCTATATTCCGGGCGATCGGTCGGGCCGACTCGACTTGCGGCTCTGTTCAGAGCGGTCGGTTGGCGGCTGACCCCCCGGCCCGTAACAATATATATATATATATATATATATATATATATATATATATATATATATATATATATATATATATATATATATATATATATATATATATTGGATCCATCCATCCATCAATTGGGACCATACTCTGCAGAGCGTTAGTGCTGCCTCAGCAGTCTCCTTGGCTATTGGACACAGTCCTGGACAGGTCACCACTCCAACACAGGATACCAGAAAGCAGGTGCTCATTTTGCCAACCTTGGAAGGATGACCAGCAGAATCAAGCCCACCTGGTGTTAACTTAACAGCTGAGCAGGATTTGAAATGAGGATCCTTGGATCCCAAGCCCATTACCTGAACCATTAAGCCAACACCAGGCTTATACAATGTATGTTGACATATAATATATAAAAAATAAAAATATATAATATATTACAATATAATATTACAAAAAAACCTAATATATAATAATATAAAATAAATAAATGTATAATCAACAGATGTTTGGTAGTGCAGAACTTCAATATGGATACAAACAAACAAAGAAACAAACAAACACGACATAATAGTGACCGAAGCATTTCGTGCTGCACTCTTCAGGTTAAAAATCGCAGCAAGTGAAAGAGGGAGTGAAGGCGCGTGCTTTATACGCAGGTCTCGATAAGGTTGACGCTGATTGGGTCAACCGTAATGACGTCACGGTTAATCCGAACGCCCATTGGTCGGCTCATCATCTTCACCTCGAGCTCCCATTGGCTGGAGCAGAGTACGTCGATGATTGACGTTTGCAACCACATCCTGGAGAGAGGGGGGATGGGTTTTCCCAAAGGTCCATTCACCATTTGTTACCGTACTTCCCTTGATCTTTCCATGTTGAAAGAGACACAGAGATCGTACAAATTCCTTTTGACGACATAGTATTGGATCGGTGGTAGGGATGAAGGTTGCTTCCAACATATGTAAATGAAACGAGCTCCGACCTCGGCTCAATATCCTCAACATATCTGCATTGTACTGGTCTGCACAGATAGGTTTGGCAACCAGGTGCTGTGCAATATGAGATGAAGCAGGTACAGTGGGCGGTGGTTGCTGGATATTTCTGCATGCTCGCACTGGTTGTCTTCTAGCCCTCACAATCTTCCTTTGAATCGCCAAGGGGACGTGTTGTTTGATCCGAACAGCCAATCTTCGTGATGCGCGGCCCACGTACCGAGCTTCACATCGGCACTTAAACTCATTGATAACATTGCTGGTTTGTGAGGTGGGTAGCACATCCTTGTTGACTGACGTCAGCAAACGGCGAGAGGTAAAGATTACTAGGGGTTGCACAGCCTGAAACGTGTTGGACACAATATGTTTGGTTTGTACGTCAAACCTTCGTGATGATTGCCCTTTCCAGGGCATCCTGATATCGACTGGACATTTGTCCGGGCCAATCTTCCAATCTTTTGTCGTGTTTAGAAACTTTGCTCGTATCTCTTAACGCTATGCTCAGGATAACCATTCTCACCGAGTATATTCATGATTTTGTCAATTTCAGCAGGAAGATTACAAGGTGAGCAAATCCTCTGTGCTCTGTTAACCAGGATATTGATCAAGGCAATTTTGTTTCTCGTGGAGCTATAGGAATCCCACCGAGTATACTGTCCTATGAAAGTCGGCTTCCGGTAGACGGATGTTGTGAAACCAAGGTTGGATCTATCAACCAACACGTACAAAAACGGTCACGTGTTTGACGATTCCAGCTCCGTGGTAAACTTCAGCGCTGGATGGAGATTGTTGAACCATGACAGGAAATTGTCACATGCCGTCCGAGACTCAAACACAGCAAAAATGTCATCAACGTACCGATAGTATACGATGGGGGAATCGACCCCTTGCCGACCAGTCAGTTTCTGCATTTCATGATAGCCTAAAAAGATATTTGCAAGAGCTGGGCCAATGGGCGTTCGGATTAACCCTGATGTCCTTACGGTTGACCCAATCAGTGTCTACCTTATTGAGACCTGCGTATAAAGCACGCGCCTTCACTTCCTCCTTCACTTGCTGCAATTTTTACCCTGAAGAGTGCAGCACGAAATGCTTCGGTCACAATTATGTCGTATTTGTTTGTATCCATATTAAATATATAATCAACAACTGCTTGAAAAACACAATGTATACCCCTCTCTTTCGCTCACTCCCCCCCCCCCCTTTTTATCCCCGACCCCCTTCATATTCTTGTCAGTGAAGTGACAGGTGGTATTTGCTAGTGTATAATAATTGTATTAAAATAATCAATTATACCTTTTCTTGGTAAACCAACTTTTGGGCCAACTCGTGTTTGGGTCGAAGGAAGCTGAGTCAGAGTAAGTTTTTGCTTTGTCTGCTGAGTCAAAGCTCATGGAAAAGCTAGAACACCAAACATATCAGAATGCAACAGGACAAAAGGAAGAGTGGAGAGAGGGAGGGAAACATTAATAGTGGAGTTGAGGGACAAAATATAGGGAGACTTGGACAAACAATGGGTGTGGGGAGGAATGAGGAGGAGAAGAGGATACATAGGGGGGACAAGATGGAAACAGAAGGAAACTCTCAGGAAGGAAAAACTGGAAATGTGGAAGGAGGAGGAGGAGGAGGGGGAGTTAACGAGGTTAGAAGGATCATGGTTTTGGATGGACGACGATCTGAGATGTTGGTGAATAGCTGCGTTGAAGACGTGGAGGAAAGGACGAGATTGAAGAGAATGTGGAAGGTGGTTCCACAGGTGATAAATAACGTTGATCAAATGAGTGGAGGTGAGCAGTCATCCTGGATTTAGGTAGTTTCATCAGAAGGGGGTTGATGATGGACCGTGTGCGCGCTGCTGAAACCTGGGGGAGGACAAAGTACGGAAAGAGCAGAGGGTGCAAGACCAGAAAGGAGGCGGTAGAACACAGAGAGACCACCGTCCTGTCGGTGATGATGAAGTGATAGACCAAAAGACTCAGTTTCATTGCAGGAGAGTTTAATTAATTTGAAGGCCTTCGTTTCCATGGTGTCAAGTCACCCCTTTTCCATGAGAGAAAATTTGGCACTGGCCTCGCTCAGACCATCTTATATTACTTTCCAATTTTGAAATCAAATTGTGCCCTTTTAACCGACAGGGCTTTGACAAAGTCGTCAGAGACCCCGAGAGAAACAGCCATCACCTCAAAACCCGGAACTAGAAATCAAACAAGTACTGCTCTCCCCTCCGGGCTGGTGCTCCTGCCTCTCACCTTTCTCGGCTTCACCCTGTGAAAACCAAGGCATTTAAGATCATTGGTATCTTCCATGGTAAGGCTGAGTCTTTGGGCCTCTTACTCTCTCTCTCACCGCAGGCAGGATGGTGGTCTTTTTGTCTTATACCATCTCCTCTCCGGTCTTGCCCCCCTGCTCTGTCTGCGATATGTCCCCCCTCCCCCCATATTTATCCAGGGCGCTCAAGGTCCACCAGCAAACCTCTTCTGGTAAAACTACCAAAAGCATGAACCACTGCTCACCTTCACTCTTTCATTCCTCTTTTTCCCGCCTTTGAAATAAACTCCCACACTCTCTTCAATCCCATTTTTCTCTCCAGGTCTTCAAAACAGCTGTTCACCACCACCTCTTCTCTTCCCCCATCCAAAACCAGGATCTTTTCTACCCCCGTTAATCTCCCCCAAACCAACCTTCAAATTACCTGCCTTACTTCCCGAAAGTTCCCTTTCATGTGAGGTCCTGAAAGTCCCTGTAATGTCCATCTTGTATACCCCCGTGTTCCCTGTCCCATCCCTCTCCCATCTACAGATCTCCGAATGTCTCTGTTCCCCTCTGTTTTGTCCTTCCCTCTCCCGCCCCTCTTGTGTCCTGCCCCCCCCCCTTGTTGTGTGTTGTGTGTTAGCTCCCATACGAGTCTCGACCATGTATGCAAATTATTTTTTTAATTCCCCGTATTATTTCCCAATACACAGAGAGTAGAAACCCCATTTGTTGATAAAGAATTGTCCACAACTGATGATACCTGACCTGATAAATTAAATGGAGATAAACTCGGCCTAACTGGGCCTTGTATGGCTCGGCCCAATATTCCCACATTGTAAAAAGAGTGAGAGTCTGAAATTATCAATCAGGTCCGACACACAACTCTCAAGTCGACTTGGACTTTTATTGGTGGCAGATCGATTTGATGGGAGCTGGGATTAAAATATTTGAAATAATCCAGATTTTTGAAGGTAACTTTTGACTTTTGAAGGTAACTGAGATTCGAACAAACAAATAAGAAAATAATTGTCTTCAGAATTTTACCTGATAACTTGTTTTGCAGCTATGGCATATCGAGAAAACTAAACGAGAATCATCATCATCATCATCATCATCATCATCATCATCATCATCATCATCATCATCATCATCATCATCATCATCATCATCATCATCATCGTCATATACTCTTAAACTTTGGGTTGGCTTCTGGTTAAGGTGGCTGGCTTGAAATCTTCGGGTCTTGAGTTTGAGCCCCTGTCACCCTGTTAAAAGTCAACACCAGGTGGGTTGACTAAGCCTGTCATCTTTCTGAGGTTGGCAAAATGAGTACCAGAAGGTACAGAAGGAAACAGAAGGCATTGCATCAGCGGCACAGGTGCACAAAATAATAATACCATTGGTGGGGAGGGGGGGGGGTAGAAAAATTTATTTTTCCACCTGGCCTCGTTACACCCTCCTGCACAGTGGTCCTGTGAAGAGGTTTCCTTGTTTCAGGACGAGGTGATGATTTGCCAGTTTTTCCTCTTCTTTTCCTCAGTTGCCCTTCACATTTACTGTTGTGACTCGAAGCCTTGTTTGTGCGAATTTCAATAAACAAATAAAAACTCTTTACATAGTGGCATTGCTGCCAAATCACCCTCTTGGCAAGAGTTATTCTCGGTGTTTTGACATCGCCTTCCCAGCAATCAGTTAGAGCAGCAATTTTGAATTTATTCAGGGTGTGGAGAGAACTCACCTCCTCCACAAAAGACAGTGGAATATTTGACATCCACCAACGACCAGTGCCTGCAGATGGGACATCCATGTTCATACCCATCTGAGAGACTGCACACACCTTGATGTTTCACCCTACCTGCAAAACATCAGAGCGACGGTCTATAGCTGGGCCAAGATTTGAACCTCGGATAGACAGCTCAAATATACATGTGCATACCTCTAAGGTGTCTAAGCTATCCTGTGACCCACTCCATAATTAGTGCAATCTCAATAAGTGGACTTGTAGACTAACTTGTAGACTTGTAGACTCAATAAGTAGACTTGTAGACTAACTTGTAGACTCAATAAGTAGACTAACACATCCCTCGCACATCCTTAGCACATCAATAGCATGAAATATTAACCGCTTGTCCGATCGATGCAAAACTTTAAACATGGGAGAGACTCACCATGGAGAATATTTTATTGATAACTCTGATGTCATAGGTCACATGGTATGGCAGCCATATTCGATTAAACTAAAAAATATCGGAAATTTTCTCCAAAAGCACTCAAAGAAAAGTAAATTAAACTTGGCAAATGTCATGGGGTATATAGTAGGGTGATGATGATGATGATGATGATGATGATGATGATGATGATGATGTCATCGGTGAAGTGATATTCCAGCCACAATTGGTTGAATCAAAATCAGGTCAGGTCAGGTATGGGAGCATGTGCCAGAACAGCGCGTCGCTGCGTCCACTTTCCGCCGGTACTCCAGGGGCCTCCGTCTGGCCATCCCCCAGGCAGATGCCAGGCCCATCCCCATCTCCTTGAGATGATGGTCAACCTGCTGCAACCATGAGGCACGTGGTCGGCCCACTGGCCTCCTCCACTCATGAGACTCCCTCGCTGAGAGAATCTGGTGAGCAGGATCAGCGTCAGGAAAACGAGCCACATGTCCATACAGCCGCAGCTGACGCTCACGGACTATGCAGGTAACAAATCTCATCCGAGTCTCTCTCAGCAACCGCTCGTTGGACACAAAATCCGACCAGCGATAGCCAAGGATTCTCCGAAGAGACCTGGTACCAAAGGAATTAAGTCTCCGTCTCAGATCCTTGGTCAAAGTCCAAGTCTCGCACCCATAGAGCAAGACTGGAAGTACCAAGGACCTGAAGACTCGGACTTTCGTCCTCCCGCACAGGTACCGGCAGCGCCACACCCCATGATCCAGTGAATCCATGACTCCCCAGGCCCGACCCAGACGTCTATTGACCTCCGGCTCACAACCTGCGGAGACATGAATATCACTGCCAAGGTAAGTGAATCTATCCACGACCTCAACATCCTCACCACAAACAGACACAGACAGGACAGCAGCATCCAAGATGTCACCGAAAGCCTGGATCTTTGTTTTGACCCAAGAAATCCGTAATCCCAACGGCTCCGACTCCTCATTCAGCACCTCGAGGGCCCCCAAGAGGATGTCTAAAGTCTCCGCAAAGATGACTGCATCATCTGCAAAATCAAGGTCCGAGATCTTGACATTGCCAAACGATGCACCGCAACTTGATCTCTCCGACATCCTCCCAAAAATCCAGTCCATACAAGTGCTGAAAAGTGTGGGGGCAAGTACACATCCCTGACGAACTCCAGTAACAACTGGAAATAAGTCAGAGGCGGTACCACCACACTTCACAGCACTCTCAGTACCAGAGTAGAGTTCAGACATCAGATCGATCAGTTTCGGTGGCACCCCACGAAGACCAAGAATCCTCCAGAGGACATCCCGATTCACTGAATCGAACGCTTTACAGAGATCAACATAGGCTGCAAGCAGCCCCTGCCGAAACTCTCGTCTGCGTTCAGTGAGGACACGAAGAGCAAGGATACGGTCAATCGTTGACCTCTTTGGTGTAAAGCCTGACTGCTCTGGACGCTGGTGCTCAAGCAGATGGTGGCGAACCCTATCAAGAATTATCCGAGCAAAGACCTTGCCCGGCACTGAGAGCAGCGTCACCCCTCGGTAGTTGTTGCAGTCTTGGCGATCACCCTTCCCTTTCCAGAGAGGGACAACAAGGCCCCTCTTCCAGTCAGTTGGGATGATGCCTGTGTTCCAGGCAGAGCACAAAACTGCATGCAACGACGCGAGTGCAGCATTTCCACCAGCCTTGAGAAGTTCAGCATGGATGCCACAGATCCCTGGAGCTTTGCCCCGTTTCAACTGGTTCACCGCAGCCCGTGTTTCCACAAGCGATGGTGGACCACAGTTGATTCGAGGGTCAGCAACAGGGATTGTAACACCCTTGACGTCCAACTCGACAGCTGGGCGATCAGCCTGGTACAACCGCTCAAAGTAACCGGCCCAGCGGGCCTTCACTTCAGACTCCTCTGTCAAGAGCCTACCACTCTCTGCTCGAACTGCAGTGCTCCGAGGGATGGGCTTGGATGAACGTAATGCGCGAATTCCCCTGTAAGCGGGACGAGAATCACCTGTCCACAGGTGATGCTCTACCCCCTCACAGATTCCTCGCACATAGGCCTCCTTGTCCACCCTCAGTGCACGTACAGTTTTACGCCTCAGCTCCCTGAACAGCTCAGCTCTGCCATTCAGCCTGGCCCTGCGACTCTGGTCAATGGTATCCAGTGTCCCTTGAGAGACAAAATTCTTCTTTGCCCTGCGGTGAACTCCAAGGCATCCACCGGCAACATCAAGGACGGTGGTCTTGAAGGTGCTCCACAACTCTTCAGGACCCCCAAAGCACCCAGACCCCCAAGTGTCCACTCAGCCTGTTCGCAAACTCCTCAGCTACTCTCTCATCCCTGAGCTTGGCAACATCCAGCCTAGGCTGGGATGGTACCATTCTCCAGGATTTAAGGTGCAGCTTTAGAGTTGCTACAACAAGCCTGTGGTCAGTATTGAGGAACTGAGCACTCCGGTAGACCCTGCAGTTCTGGATCATCCTCCAACGACCGTCAATGAGGACATGGTCAATCTCCTTTGCCACACCGCCAGCGTTGGAATACCAAGTCCAGCGATGAGCTTGCGGGCGCTGAAACCATGAACCAGCCACCCTAAGTCCATGACTTCTTGCAAAGTCAAGGAACTTAGTGCTATTCTGGTTCATAGTTCCTGACCCATGGGGACCAACACACACCTTATAACCATCCCTATCAGTTCCAGTCGATGCATTGAAATCCCCCAAGACTAGAAGTGTATCTCGTCTGGGGCACTGTCACAATCAAAATCATTATCAAAAAAAAATCTGGAACTTCATGTATCTGAGTGAATAATTAAATTTATGATGTCATCGGTCACGTGGTCTGGCGACCACATTGGACTGAAAATAAAAATGTAAAACATCTTCTTCTCCAGAAGCGCTTAACAGATCAATGCAAACCTTCATATGTATGATCGATGAGCCATGGGGAATATAGAAGTAGTTTGGTTTTTTTTTTGTCATATTCGCCTTCATTGATGCAATTTTGCCTTAATGTGCACAAATGTGGTCGTTAGATGTCCTCATAATCAATCAATAGTTAATAAAGCTATGGATAATGGCAATGCATGTGACATAACAGGGTGCAAGGATGATGCGGGTATATGGGTCATAATAGCAGTGGGCCTTAAACGTAGCATGTTCAGTTAACCATTATTGTTCACTGATATACTTTTTGTTCAGAATGAGTGCGCAAGGTGAGACTATGTGCTCTACCGAGTGCCGTTCTAGTTTTTTTTAATATTATTGTTATGAGCCGTGAATGTAGAGCAGGGTCTTGTCCAGACTGTCTTCCACCATCCTCCGAAGTTGGGTCACAATTTGGAGTGCAAATATCAAATGACATGATTTTACCCCCATCTTACAAATACTGGCTATTCCATATCCAATATATTGCTGAAATTTGATTAAATTGATAAACTATCAAGATTCCAATTATCAAAAATAAAATCAAGATCAAATATTGTGAATCCATATAAATTAATTTGAATATAAAAAAAAAACAATTCACCATAGATCCGTGACCAAAAGGCCGGTCATGTGACATCAAACAAGACAGGCGGTTTATGAGAGTATGACGTTTGTTGACATTCACAAAAACAAATATTATGTATCTGTAACTTGATTAAAATTTAGTAACATTATTTGCATCCAAAGTAAATGAGATTGGATGGTTTGCCAAAATAAATAAATTATTCTGGTGTTTTGTCCGGCTCACATGTTGTTTGTTATATTATGTGGAATAAATATGGTAAACATTACTGTCGAGTATTTGAAGAAGTGCGTTAAATGACACTGTATTACATTGATTTAAATTAAATATCCCATGTTGAGCTATGATGTGGCTTAAAGTTTAGGATCTTAGGGTCCAAGCTCCAGCCATGCCAAAACAACACCAGGAGGGTTGGTTGACTCAACCTGTCATTCTTCATAGGTCAGCAAAATGAGTACCGGCTTGCTGGGAAGAGTGAACCGGTCAGGTGTCCCGTGTCGGATTGGTGACCTGTCCTGGAAGGTGCCCCCGAGCCAATGAAACTGCCTCTGCAGTCGCAGCCTGATGTGCCTGATGATGCAAGGAGGATCACCTGTCATCTCAAGCTGACTGATAGAATATATATATATATATATATATATATATATATATATATATATATATATATATATATATATATATATATATATATATATATATATATATATATATATATGTATATATATATATATATATATATTGTTACGGCTGTGGAAATTCGCAGAGCACCACAAAGGGTCCTTAGTTCAGTTATGCTGATAAGTCCGTGTTCAGTTAGATTTCCCCACCGTTGTCTAGTGGGAATTATTTGTGTCACCCAGGCTGTGATCTTTGAGTTAGCCGTTTTTATTTTACTATCGTTATTTTGGACCAACCGCCATTACTACCACCACAAAGCGCCACCAACCACAACAACCACGATCACCACAACCACCTTCTCGTCAACCGCCAACATCCCCACAGACAACGAACAGCCGCCTTCACAGCAACCACCTTAACCACCACCGCCCAACCACACCACCCTCACTACCACCACAAACACCAGCCACACCACCCTCCCGACCACCACAAACGCCAGCCACACCACCATCAAGACCACCACAAAACGCCAGACACACCACCATAACGCCAACCACACCACCACCACATTTCCACCTCAGCACGGTAGCGAGAAGCATGGCATTCATCGGGGGAGAACGGACGATGGCCTCACCCCTCCCCCCAACGACAAACAGGTGCGGAAAAAACGAAAGCTATGGCAAAGGCTAAAGAAAGGCCCCAATTCGGCGAAGAAAACGCTCTGCTTCTGGAAGCTTCGCGCGCGTGCTGGAAGGGAAGGGCAAGGGGAGGGGCAAGGGCCATGGAGATAAAAGCGAACGCTGAACGCAGCGAAGTGTGTGTGTGTCGTCGAGTAGAATCGAGTGGTGGGTCGTCGAGGAGAAGTGAGTGAAGAGGCGAGTGGAAGTCAGTTGGTGGAGGTCTGGGCTCGTGTGAGAGTGTGGAGTTGTGGGCAGCCGCGCTGGAGCCTGGGGTCCCCACAGTCGGTGAGGAGCTGGAGAGGGTCCAAGAGGGACGCCCAAGCAAGTCACCACGAGGGTGGAGGTAACCTGCGGCGGCCTCTTGGAGTTCCTTCGGTCAACCAAGCTCCTTGGACATAAAGACCCGAAGGGGTCCAGTCGGACCCCCTTGTCTTTAAGGGGGTCTTTTCCTTGCTTTTATTTGTGTGGAAGTTGTGGCGCCATGTCCCGTTAAGTAGAGAAACTGTTAAGTGACTGTACATGATTAATTATAGAGGGTTGTAGCGCTTCGCCTTGCTTGCGTCTTTTGTCTCGTCCCGCATTCATCACAAATCAACTGCATGCGTGTTTCACCAATTCATTGCATGATTGTTTGTATACATGTAAAATAATAAATGTACTTATTTTAATGTGAACCTGTTCGTCGTGTCATTTTCCCTGTTGAAACGCCATATTGCATTTCGGAATGGTAGCGGGCTTTTTGATAGCCGACAAAAGAATCGGGTCCAGCGAGGTCTCGCGATAATACCCCGCTCGGTTATCCCAGAACGGAACGAACCGCTTAAGCGGTTCGTGTTCGAGCAGACCTCGCTGAAGGCCTGGTCACACCTTGACGTTTTAGCCAGCGATGGCAACGTATTAAAATGTATCTAAAACGCTGGCTAACGTTGAACTTTTAATTTTTTTTTTTAAGATTCGGACGTATTCATAGCGACTTGGTCTTATGTATAACGCATTGGTAACGGACACAGAACGTTTCGTTGTGTTATAGATAACTTATACCAATGAATGCTGAACCTGTTGTCGGCCTACACAACCGATGCCCAACGATAGTCTAACTTAGGCATAGCGCATTGCACGCATCGCCGACGATGTCGTGACGTAGCCTATTAAAAGGCTGATGCACAACGATTCGAATCATAACTGCCGTAGAAATGGAAGTGTCAACATCGCGGTCACACCTTGGCGATCTTGCCAGCATATGCCGACCGAAGAAAAATGTGTCGAAAACGTTGGGGCACGTCAAATACGGTATGAGTAAGTTTGGTATACGTGAGTAGAACGCTAAGTACGCTATCATACGTCGTAGTAAGTAGAGTACGTCAAGAAATTTTAAACATGTTCAAAATTTTACGACGTACTCGGCGTATGACACACGTTCCGCATGCGATGGGGATAAGTTGTAGACACGATATGCGGACGCTTACACACGTCCACAAAGGCTACTTATAAGCTAGTCATAAGTCGAAACACGACGCGGTAATGTCTTTTTTACGCGAAACTTATTTCTAACTTATGTTTGACGTGCTTTGAACCAATTCTTTACGTAGTCCCAACACACATCGACGTATGTAGATGTATTCCAATGACGTCTTCCGGTCGACAAAAAAAAAAAAATTAACGTGTTTCTAGCTTACAACTGCCATATAAAGACGTGTTCCCAGCGGTTTTGGGAATTGGTATATAAAAATGCTGCTCATAAAAGGGGAACCCAACAGTGTTTTCGAGTCCTTTTTGAGTCGATGTCCATGTCAGCAGTATCAGTATCAGTATCAGTATCAGTATTAGTATTAGTAGTAGTTTGTTCATGTTAGCAGTAGTAGGTGAGTGTGAGGGGAGGGTGAGGGTTATGATGGATCGTCCTTGCGTTTAACGATTTAACGATTTAAATGATAAACTCAACGATTTAAATGGCTGCATCTCCACTATTGAGAGTAGACGCTTGCGCTCAACAATTGGATTTTTTTTACACTCAACGACTTTTAAACGGTACCACTCAACTATTTTCATTGTTTGCAATGAACGATTTAAATTGCTGTCACTCGCCTTTGTTTTTTGACGCTGGGGTTTTGAAATTTGAAGCGTTTCTTCTGAACGTGTTAAAACGCTCAAACTCGACTATTTTAAATAGACGCTGCCGATGGACAATTGGAATCATAGCCAAGCTAGACACCGAAGTGTGAACATCCTCGTCATGCCGAAGAAAAGTTTGAAGAATGCTGCAAATAAGTGTCCTGGCCGTGGCTGTGGACGCTGACGCAAGGACGATCCATTATACCGACGTCTTTCAGCCTATGAGTAACTTAAAAGTAACGTCTGTCGATGTGTGGCAACGATCGCGTAACGTGCCAACAACACGTTAATCATAGGTTAGAAATAAGTTTCAGGTACGCTAAACATTACCTCGGCGTGTCTCAACTTATGATTAACTTACAAGTAGCATGTGTTGACGTCTGTCAACGATCGCAGACCGTGCATACAACTTGTGGCCAGCGTTGCGGAACGTGTGAGTCATACGCCGGCATACGTCGTGAAATTTAAAGCATGAAAAAATTTGAGGACAACCAAAAAGTACAACGTTTAAAGCCAACGTACAACGACGTATGGCAGTGTTTTTCAGCGTGCTCTCAATGTTATCAAAACTTACCCATAACGTATTCAATGTGTGCCAGCGTTTTAGAAAAAAAATTGAAAAATCGGCATACGTTGGCTAAAACGTCAAGGTGTGACCATGCCTTTAGCTACGGTCTCTCGGTAGGCTGCTCGCACGAATAATTAGGTATATCGACAATTCGGCGATTTACCCTGTCGCGCGCGGGTAGAATATTGACTCGGCCGTGGTGTGCGCTTGGAACACATCCGTGACTGGTTTTCGGCGTTGTTCCGGAAAGTCACGACTGAATTGTCTGTCCGGTGGGCGTACGGCCGCGATTCGGCCAAAAAGCGGCTGTCCGCACGCCTGCGGGCAGAGAATTCGTAACAAAATATATATATATATATATATATATATATATATATATATATATATATATATATATATATATATATATATATATATATATATATATATATATATACGATACCCGTGTGCATGCACGGGATAGCAGTACAACATAGCTGGTAGCAGACGACAGACCGTACACGGGGAATGACAAAAATACGCATTGTGCAAAATGCAAGTGGTACTATGGAACGCCAAGACTTCCCAAACATTGTCGGCATGTCCGCTAAGTGCCACAGCAATTTCATAGGTATCGTGTGACGGCGAGCTGAGTTTTTAGTGTGCAAGCTTGGTATTATAATAGAGATATAATAATAGATTATTATTAATTTCATGTACAAGTACACTATTATAGATTATAAAAACAAAACCGTTGGTGTTAAATGGACTACTGTGAGTATTAAAACATTCTAACCCCTCCCCGTATGGATTAACAAAGCACGAAAACAAATACTGATGAAGTGAAATAAGTTCACAGTTAATAATTTTTGGAATTGGTTTTTAAAACTAAACTTTCTTGGCAAAATCAATAACTGAAAAAATAAATTAATTACCCTTGCCAATTCCATGACTCAGCTTAGGAGGGATGTTCACATGTCTGTTCCGAGAACTCCTGGGTCTCCCTTTCCAGAGGTCACGCATTGGGCGTCCAATTCCATGAAAAAGCCTGGAATGTCTACCACAGAGGGGTGAGAGGGACAGAGGGAGGGGGAAAAGAGGAAGGAGGATGGGAGAAAAGGACGGGAAAAGAAAGAGGAAGGTGATGGAGAGAGGAGGGATGAGGAGAGAGAGAGAGAGAGAGAGAGAGAGAGAGAGAGAGAGAGAGAGAGAGAGAGAGAGAGAGAGAGAGAGAGAGAGAGAGAAAGAGAGAGAGAGAGAGAGAGAGAGAGAGAGAGAGAGAGAGAGAGAGAGAGAGAGAGAGAGAGAGAGAGAGAGAGAGAGAGAGAGAGAGAGAGAGAGAGAGAGAGAGAGAGAGAGAGAGAGAGAAAAAGAAAAAGAAAAAGATATGCGAGAGAAAGATCTGAAGAATTCCTTTAACTTATTGAGTATCTGAGTTAATAGCTATCCTGGTCAACAGCTGAACAATGTGGCAATCCCCACCATGGGAAATATTTCAACCATTTTAGCAAAGAACCAGAATCTCTCCGAATGGAGGGTTTGGGGGTGGGGGGAGGAGGGTGGGGCGGTTAAGTCTCTGAAGGTGATTCAATCGGGTAGAGAAGAACATGAAAACAGAGGGAGAAAGGGACAGTGTAAGAGAGATAATATGTTGAAAGGAACGAAACGAGGGGGAGATTTGCCCCAAACCCCAAACCCCGAGCCCCGCGTTTGAGCAGCTGAGGAAGCTCATGCCCGCCACTCGCGAGTTGCCTAAAAGTCCGCTCAAGGCGAGAAGCGATTAAAGTCATTACCAGCTAATTATAACACTGAGATGTGACAGGCAGGGTGGTGTGGGGAGGGTGCTGGACCGGTGGTGGCGAGGCGGACATCCTACGGAGTGAGAAGAACGTGCTGCAGGGGAGAGTTGTGTGAGGCGGACACGTTGAGGGTGGAGGGGTGTCGTGGGCGGACTCGATGTCCGCTTTGCCGCGGACATGAGAAATGGACGAAGCAAGCGAAGACCTCTCGTGAAACAACAGTGCTTCAGTGCAGGACGACCGGGCCAGAGTTTAGGCGGAATGTGACGCCCGGGTGCGAGGCAGTAAACAGGGCGACAGCTCTGCGCCTTATAGGCTTGTGTCGTCTCCATCAATGCCGTGCAGTCAAGAGGCTTGAGAAGCCTCTCGGTGCTTGAAGGAGCTTCCATTGCCCTCCAAGGTCCAACTGGAACCAATGCAGATCTTCGATGTGATCGCCGAGACCTCTGCGGCTGGATCACACCTCGTCAGGGTTAATCTGATACCTCGGGGCGGCTCGTTCTGAAGGAGAATACCTGGATCGATACTTACCATGGAACCTGTATGACGTTTCTATTGAGTCGAAGGGTCATGGAGGTTACAGCTCGGTTACGAACCGGGAGATCGAGGACATTGGGATATGTTGGTGTCAAGAGATGTTTAATGCACAGACGTTCTCGTTAAACACACCAATAGCTTCAAATCGTTCAATGGCATCACAACATGAATACGACTTGTCAAAACACACACACACACACACACACACACACACACACACACACACACACACACACACACACACACACACACACACACACACACACACAAACACACTACACTATACCATGTGAAAACGAACAATATAAAAACATCCCTGATTAATGTATCTTTGATCTCTCCAACTGTGTTCAACCTTCTCGTTCTTGACTCCGTCATGGCCGCCCCATCATAACGTGAAACGTGTGTTGTGTTCTCTTGACAATGTTCAGCTTGGATGGGAACGTTTGCCTTTACCTAAGTCTACATTTCCCTCTCGCTGCTCGTGTTCGTGATTTGTAGTCTTTTCCGATCTACACAACTTGAAATCCTTTAAATATCTCGATAGAACCTGCAGGACATTTCGGTTTCTTCATCAGGAACTTTTAAAACATGGGCTTTCACGAAATCCCCGACATGTATCGCAAGCGATCTTCAAGTCATGGGGTCCATACGAGGTTCTGATCATTTAATGCAGCTGAGACTATGGGCCTACCTCTAACACATCACAGACAGGTCAGTGGTCTCTCTGTCCTCTACCACCTCCTCACTGGTCTTGTACCCTCTACTCTTTCCATGTTTCAAACCCCCACTACTCCCCTCCCCCTGCACCAGGTTTCTGTCGGGCTCACACAGTCCACCGTCAACCACATTCTGGTGAAACTACCTAAATCCAGGATCAGTGCTCACCTCCACTCTTTTTTTCCTGTCTGTGGAGCCAGCTTCCACGTTCTCTTGAATCTCATTATTCCCTCCAGATCTTCAAGACAGCTGTTCACCACCATCTCAGATCATCCCCAACCCAAACCATGATATTTTATACCCCTGTTATCCCTGATATCCAAACTCACCTCCTTCCAAATTTTCAGTTTTTTCCTTCTTGAGATTTTGTTTCTGTTTCCATCTTGTCCATCCCCTGTGTCCTACCCCACCCCTAATTCCTCCTCACATCCTTTATTTGTCCAAGTCTTCCTCTATTTTGTCCCTCGACCACAATGTTGGTGTTTCCACCCCGATCTTTCTGCTGTTGATCCTTTTGTTCTATTACATCTTGATCCGCTCTCTTGTCGATCTCCTCCAAAACCTTGACATTCTTACAAACCTTCAAACACTCCCAAATGTGATAATAACTTCGTTTGAGGACCTTTGAACAGGCTTGCCATTTCTCATATTATTTCACAATTAACGGTTTTTGAAATGTCTCGTGCACAAGCCAAGTTGCTGAAGTGGTTGCCATGGCCACATAATTCAGCCAATCACAGCCGTGATCTAATCAGGTTGAGATAATGTCATGAGGAATAGATATCTGTAATATGATGGATAAATGTTCAACGATTTTGAAATATCGAGGACACAAATGTACATGGACAGATGATGGGTCGGACAGTCGGACGGAGCTCGTGTTAATGTCCCCGTCTACAACCTCTTTAGAGGGATGGGGGACAACAATGTAATTATTTAATTCATAGTGAGAGTATGAATACAATGTTTGACTCAAAAGTTAACCATGAGAACAAACATACCTGGAAATCTAAACCTGCTGCTTCAGTTCACCCCAGTAAGAAGACCTGCCTCATCTCAATGCGACAGGTGTTGGTACCCTCACCATGCCTGCCAAGTGTGGGTTAGGGAGAGTGAGTGGCCATGGGAGTGGACCCCACAGCACCCAGTGAATCCACAATGAACACTTTTTAGGTTTTCCCTTGATGGTCTATTCCATGAATGAGGGAATGTGCAGTCATTTGGTCTCTTCGTGTACATCCCATACCATCGAGCGATCTGCGCTCTTCTTATTATTCGTTTGGCATACACTGGTCAACATGTTGGCCTAGTGTTGAAAAATCAATTGGTGGTTGGATACAACTTTTTCCTTTGTCCAAAAGGAGCCGCGTAACATTGGCACACCTTGCAGAGACTTCTCTCTCCCTGGACCCTCACCAAGCTGCGCTCCGCAGTCCGGCCTGTACTTTGACCTTTTTCGACCAATGATCATGTTGTCTCTTTTCCTCTCGTCAAGATAAATGACCTCCCCAAAACCACGTGTCCCTCCCAAGTGGGTGAAAGGCATTTACCCATTGGTTTGGAGATAGAACATGGTTCGATTTCACTGTGGCACATCCATTTTTTTTTTTCTGCACGGTGCACCGGACACATTTGTAGCACGCAACAATAATAATCATGTTGCATGCAACGCGTTTTTTTTCTCTCTCTCTCCCTCTCTCTTTATGAGCTCGAGTCGCGTTGAAGAGCAAGCTGATGGAGGGTAGGAACGGACAGTCTGGTAGTGTGGCAACAGTTGGACACAATAAGCAAGGGAATGAACAACCAGGTAAACAGGTAGATGGGAGAGGTAAAGAGCATGGGAGGGAGTGCTGCAACGTGCAAGTAAGAGAACTAGGCTAGGCAGGATCAATGGGGGTTAAAAGAAGACTGTGTGCAAGGATGGGGGATGACATGGTGCACCACCTGCTTGAAGACCAAGAGGGAAAAGTGGGATCGACCGGCCTGCCTCGGGAAGGTGGTGGAGAGTGTATGCTCACCTTGGTCACCAACAAACAAACACACCGAACAGATGGATTTTCCTCGAACTTAGGAAACAATGGCACGGTGTTTACGAGCCTTGCAGAGCCTATTGTGATGCTCCACCATTGTATGATAATGACGACACCATATTTTATGATCAAGACAACACATAGTTTACCAAACTCGAATTTACATTCATTAAATTGATTAATTTATTTCACTCACATCAAAAGAAAGACAACACCCGAATGAAGGCATGTCAGATATCACCCTGGAGGTACACACACACTCACCTCTGAGCTGTCGAGCCTGGGTTTGAATCTCAAACCAGCTACAAACCGTCATCCTGGTCTCTACCAGCACCAGTTGGTTGATGTTAAAGATCCCATGGTGTCCTTTTTGAAGAGTAGGTGAGCTATTGCTGGCACCCTACCCTGAACATACATGAAGGATCAAGGTCCCAGTGAGAGTATTTTGCCCGAAACTTTATTTTCTCAAGTTTGTGGCACTTTCGGCTCGTAGGTATTGTCTCTCATCGGTTTTGTTCCTAATTGGCAAGGTGTATCCTGGAAACAAGTCTTGTGAAACACTCATGATGGGGGAACCACACCACCTTTGGAAGACCACTCACTGCTGCAGAGGATTCAGCTCATTCCCTCGTTACACATGCTTGTACCCTCGAGTCCCGATCGGCACATGTGAGGAGCAATTGCTTCTGAGTGACAATGGATGCTTTCCCTTCACTCATTTGATGTCTGCTAAAGCGACTACAATTATTTGTTTATTTTCTTTCCACGTGGTCTAAAGTCAGGGGTGGAGTTGCTACACAAATGATGTACACACATCCATACAGACAGAGACACCAGACAACACAGGACCTGACTTCAGACACGGGCAACCTCTGACCTTTGTGGAAGTGCCAGAACATGCCCGGGCGTTCTCGGTAACGGCTCCACCAAGTTATGACGTCAATTTTCTCTCTGCAGGTCAGCGGGGTAAATAAGGAGAAATGCCCCCTCCATGCTACCCCATGTGGTGTACCCTTTATCGCTAAATGTTGAGCACCAAGGTGAGGAAGCAACATGTGGACCATTTTTCAAGTCTTTGGCATGACTCGGCCAAGTCATAGTGAAGCCATGTCGACGTCGCACACTCAGAGCGGACGCTCTAACAAACAATTCCACTTTCACAATCAGCTGTAAAATATCCATTCCTTGCCATTTACTGGCAACTGATCCATGAGTCGTCATGTTGTCCATTTGAAGAGTTTTATCAATGAAGTCGAATTTTTTTTACTGGATTAATCATGTCGACTTACTTCGACACTTGATGTCATCAATATATTTTGGTTTTGTGACACTTAATGTGCGAACAATTCAAGTGAACTCATAAAAAGTGAAACGAAGGTTTCCTTGCACTACCAATTTGATATCTACATTGATGTTTAAGATAACTTCCTCTAATTGTGGGGGGAAATGATCGCAGGGCAACTCAAGTGACCTCATAGAGATGCTTACCGTGACGTCATGACGTTGATGACGTGTCATGGGTAAGTCTGCTGTCCGACTTGAAAGGTCACAAGCTGACAATAACATCGTTATATTAGTATGTAGTTGTTTAAGAACAATTACAACCTTGTAAGTGAAAATAATCTGTTTTATTTCTCTCCCTCCATCTTATCTGCGCAAGGCCGTGACCTAACTACACAGTACGTTCTGATAAACCCAATTGTAACTCTGTCACTCACTCAATGAAGACCTTAATTCCAGTTCTGCTGTATATTTGGAGATACTCATGTTCAGGGTTGCAATTAGTAGAGTAAGTTGAAGCAAGATTGTCATGGGCCAGAAAAGGTGGAGGCAAGATGCCCCTCCCCCCACTTCACTGTTGATCTTCTGTCCTGGTGACGGGGTTCAGTACCCTGAATGTCTGGAGCAAAGAGATCTCCGGTTAACGGTGTAACGGTGGACAATTTCAAATGAAGAGTCTTCAGTTCACTGAATAAAATGATCGAGGAGGATGCGTGTATGTATGTATATGTATGTGTTGGGGTTGGAGTGACATTTTTCTTACCTTACTCCACTCCAAAAAACAGTAATTAGAATCTCATTACATTGCCTATCGGAGCGAGACGAACTGCTTTGCCAATTCGAAAGGTTCCTTTAATTAAAAACGGAAACAAAAGTTTATTTTTTTCAAAAACAGTGTTGGCTCTCTGATGCACTGGGTTGCACCTGACCCACCAAGGTGGAGGTTTACAGTTTGATCCCTTTCCACTCTTCCAGGTGATCAGTCATTCGAATGGCACAAGACTAGCGGATACTCGTGGAAATTCCGTGTAATACAAGATGTACCTTCAACATTATTACACAAACAATAGTTCCTTGATTAAATCAACCTTCCACACCCACCCCAAGTCCTCAACTCCCCCTCCCCCCCCAAACTCCAAGTCCTCACCCCCCTCGCCACAACCTCAAGGATTCAATCCCCTCCCCATCACAAGGCCCCAACTTTATTTATTTATATATTTCATTAATTGCTTCCAGTGAAGTGAAAAATTGTTTTCGATTCACTATCAATAATGAATGAGTACGTCATGTGCCTATTATAAACGATTTTACCGTCACAATTGTAAAAGGTCACCAAGTTACAACAGATTACTTTGAACTCCCCTCCCCCCTCTCCCCCATTTCCCCCCCCCCTCCCCACTGCAAAAAAAAAATTCACATCCGACAGATAAAACAAACTTGGAAATCATTTTAAGCCTCACCTGTGAAGTCCATGTCGACAAGTCAGGTGTACATTTCAATATCTTAGTCCTCATAAGTCATGTAAGTTAAAAACTCCATATTATTCCGCCTGGATTCGTCTAAAAAAGTAGAGAAGGAACACGATTAGAGTACGCATCTGATTAGAGTCCTTTAAATTAACATTAACCCTAAAATAACATCCCATAAAATAACATCCCAAAACAACATCCCACGAACATGACGTGTAATCGCCATCGCTGGCTCGTAGTCGCGTTTTCAGGCAGGTAGCGTGTCCAGGTGTGCGTGCGTTGTATGTGCTCCAGATTTAAAAGGTGGGGTGAGACCTTCAAATGTGAGTCACTTATCACACGACGTATCGTATTGTGATTACTCTTTGATTCTCGCTTTTTGCGAATCAACCTTTCGGTAAAGATTATTGTAAAGCCTTGATAAGCCGAGGTGATGACGCATAATATAAACGGATGAGTCGTTTCATTACCGCCCGTAAACAAGGATCAGAGAGGGGTCGCCGAGCCGAGCCCCCCCCCGTCGGGCCGCGGAACCTTGTTGGAAAAGCCCTTCGTCTCCTTCTTTAACACGCGCATTATGACGTCACTTCATAGACGAAACGTATTCACGACCCCGCACAAGAATTGTTTGTGGTTTGAAAACATCTCATGTCGAAACTATTACCACGATTATGTTAATAAGGCTTCGTTATGAGGCTCGTTGAGCAAAACAGCTTGGTTTCAAAACGATGGTGATGGAGAGCCGACAGACGATGACACGTGAGAGATGGAGTCACCAGCTCGAAACTATACCCACTCCCTCCCCATGAAGAACTAGTCCATGAAGACGCTATCTAGGAATCTTTTGGACCGACTGTCAACCGGTTTTCTCAACACCCCACCCTTGTATCGGTAAACAAAACGCACCATATAAATATTATTATTATTTATTTTTACTATTCATATATTTTATTGTTATTATTATTATTATCGTGAAATTTCAGCAAGAAGTCCGTGGCTTTTTAAAGAAGGGTGTTCGTACTCGAGTTGAACGTTTTTATTTGTTTAACGAACAACGGTGAACAGCAAAATGTAAACGGACATAAATTATTTGAAGGCAGGCCACGGATTTATTGATCTCTTCTTCTTCTTCCTCTTTCGGCTTGCTCCCGTTAGGGGTCGCCACAGCCACGGATTTATTGATCTGTCTTTCCATAAAGCACAGTCTTCATGATGATGTAAGTCAGTGGTCCCCAACCTTTTGATCCCACGGGCCGCATTCACTACTCCCAAGGATGTTGGGAGCCAGAAAAAAAATTGATGCATTTTATTGAGAAACTTGATACTGTCACACAACGTTTGTGTTGAGAAATCGATACAATGTTTGGGGTTTATTGGAGTATTGTTTTTTTAATTAATAAATTTTATATGTATTCGATCGATCGATTGTTCACGCACTGTAATTCTGAACAAATTTCCGTTCGGGTTGTAATTAATTTTAAATACTGCCGCAAGATGCCGGAAGGTAAAATCAAATTGATGTGATTCCTCCCTGCGGTAAGCGGCAGTGGCCGACAGTGGCATTGTGTAAAGCTTTTCAGGTCATGGCGCCGGCTGGCAGTGGTATTGTGTAAACCCCTTTAAAATTGCTACATGGAAATGCGTTTTGATTGGAAAGTCCTCTTGGGCCGCAGTATCAGGCTCCGCAGGCCGCATGTGGCCCACGGGCCGCAGGTTGGGGACCAATGATGTAAGTGCATATCAGAGCTGTGTTCATTTTCCAAGTTTCTTGTGGAGCACTCGCTAAGTGGCTTAAGCACTCAAGCAAGCACTCCGTTCGCAAGAGTAAGCCATTGTATGCCGGTACCATGAACAAATATTCACAATTCCTGCCCGAATCAGCCAAGGGGCTTCCGATTCGGCGACCATTTGAAGTGCTTCCCGGGCACCACCAATGTTGTGATTCATGAATGAATAAATAAATAAATAAATATTGTGATTCCAGAGGGTATAGCCATGACTCGAATGAAGTTTAAGGTTTGGCCGAGTTCCTGAGAGTCCGAGCGCGGGATTTTTGCGCACACCGATGGTCGCAGCGAAATGAATGAATCAAGTTCACACTGACAACAAACACAAAGAGAAAACAATGAATGAACGAACGATCGATTCGATGATCATGAATGAAAATCAGCTGCGATGTTCGTCGTTGGCCTTGGACAGGGGGAGGTAGTTGGTGCTTCGGTGCCGAACACCTCCAGCGGTGCTGTGTCGCGGCACGTGCGAGCCAATGGGCCGGAACGCGAGACCTCGTGGCCTGGCCCGTCCCGCCCAGGCCGTTAACGCCCGCTGCGTTTTGCCGGTCGAGCCGAGCGTCCCAGCGGGAAGCCATTACCGAGAGCTAAACGTCCATTTGATATTTTTTCCCGCCGGCGTCGTGGGTGTCCCGCGCTTCCGACCTGACGCATACGAATCGCCCGTCCGGCCTCGCCTTGCATATCGCAGGCTTGCAGAATACCCGGCGATCGGCATTGATGGTGGTCCGATCTTCTCAATGACCATTTATTTGACGCTCTTGCAAATCCTCCCGTTCGATTGCAATTTTGGCACCGACTCGCCGTTGTGGGTTCTATGTAGGAGGAGGCCTCGGTACCAAACTAATTATGTAATGTTCATCGCATCGATCACATCGGGGTACGGGAAATATTGCATGGTGTCGTCCTGTGATCATCGCAGTCTCCAAATGTTTGTTGGACACAACTTAACGACTGCACTGCACACCATGCAATCAAAAGAATCTTCCCACAAGGAAAGATGCCGCTGTGACCTCATTGATGACTTTATCGATCGTCAGATTCATCAATGAGAAACAAATGCGCAATGTGTCAATTAGAGGGGAGAAAAACAATATATTGCTCGGAAGTTAAAATAACATCCCATAATAACCCCAAAATAACATCCCACAAAAAACATTGAAATAACATCCAACAATAAACATTTAAATAACATCAGACAATAACATTGAAATAACATCCCACATTAACCCCCAAATAAGATCCCATAATAACATTAAAATAACATTCCACAATAACATTAAAATAACATCCCACATTAACCACAAAATAACATCCCACAAAATATCCCAAAATAACATCCCATAAAATAACATCCCACAATAACATTAAAATAAATCCCACATTAACCCTAAAATAACATTCCATAAAAATCCCAAAATAACATACAAAAAAATAACATCCCACAAAATAACATCCCATAATAACATTAAAATAACATCCCACAATAAACAGTGAAATAACATCCCACATTAACCCCAAAATAACATCTCATAATAATACTAAAATAACATCCCACATTAACCCCAAAATAACATTAAAATAACATTCCACAATAACATCCCACAATAACATTAAAATAACATCCCATAAAAGAACATCCCACAAAATGACATCCCACAATAACATTAAAATAACATAACATCCCACAAAATAACATCCCAAAATAACAACCCACAATAAAATCCCAAAACAACATTGAAATAACATCCCACAAAATAACATCCCACAGTAACATCCCAAAATAACATCCCACAAAACATTGAAATAACATCCCACAATAACATTCCAAAACAACATTTAAATAACATCCTAAAATAACATCCCAAAATAACATCCCACAATAACATTAAAATAACATCCCACATTAACCCTAAAATAACATCCTACAAAATAACATCCCACAATAACATCCCAAAACATGGAAATAACATCCCACAATAACATCGCATAATAACATCCCACAAAATAACATCCCACAAAAACATTGAAATAACATCCCACAATAACATTCCAAAACAACATTGAAATAACATCCCACAAAATAGAATCCCACAATGACTTCCCACAAAATATCCCAAAATAACATTCCAAAAAAACATCCCACAAAATAATATCCAACAAAATAACATCCCAAAATAACATACCACATTAACCCTGAAATAACATGCCGCAATAACATCCCACAAAAATATTCCACAATAACATCCCACAAAATATCCTAAAATAACCACACAAAAATATTGAAATAACATCCCACAATAACATCCCAAAATAACATCCCAAAACAACATCCCAAAATAACATCCCAAAACATTGAAATAACATCCCACAAAATAACAGCCCAAAATAACACACCACAACATCCCACAATAAGATCCCACAAAACAACATCCCACAATAACATCCCACAAAAACATCCCACAAAATAACATCCCACAATAACATCCCGCAATAACATCCCACAAAATAACATCCCACAAAAATATTGAAATAACATCCCAAAATAACATCCCACAAAGACATCCCAAAATAATAATATCACACAAGAACATCCCAAAAAAACATCCCCAAAGAACATCCCAGCCATTGCACTCACGTGATGCGGGAAGTCTCTTAAAAACCCTGCTATAGTTTCTTAACGATATCGCAATTAACGAAATGTTCATGATGAACCAACGGATTGCATTTTCATTATGATGTCGGTAATTATTCCATCATATTAACTATTACATTTTATTTTTTAACCTTCCCCGCCCACTCCACCACCCTCATCCATTTCATAATTCCGCTTATGTTGTGCAATCACTTATGGTGCTTCAAAAAATGAAAATGAACAGTCTTGAGTTTGAGTTATTTTTCACATCTGATGCAGAAAAGAAATACGAAACAAAGCACGACAACAACAACAACAACAACAACAACCAAAGTAACAGAAATACATATATTTTAATGCAATGTGTGTTACGTTACATTTTATAAACTGTGGAATTCATTGACGTTGATTGCTGGTACAATTGGTAAAACGTACTGAACAGACTTTAATTCAAGTAATAAATTAAATATATTACATTTCAAACCATCGAATGATATATGAATGACTTGTTAAAACTCTCATGGCCCATGTGAGAAACGACAAAGTGCAACAACAGCAATTGGAGATGAATTCCACAACATCTCAGCGCACTTGTCCGAAGACGCGCGTTTTGTGGTGCGCACGTCGTAAGCCTGCCAAAGGGTCGTTTACTATGAGGGTCAATCACAAGGTTATCCGAACAATAGATACTCACAGGAGTACAGCAGCAGCCAACGTTCATTATTTCATTTATCATTTCCATAATAATAATGACAATGGAGCCTGAACTCTTCACAGATCTTCGGGGCCTTCACGACTAGTCGATAAACATTTCATTTATATACAGAACTCCTGACACACACACATTATATATATATATATATATATATATATATATATATATATATATATATATATATATATATATATATATATATGTATGTATACACACACACACTTCATCATAACTCTGAAACAGTTTTTTGGCAGGGCTGATGCTGGGTGGTTTGCCATTGCCTTCCAAGCAGTCAGTAAGTCAATTTCCAGATCTTGTAATTTATTCAGGGTGCCGGCGATAGTTCACCTACACTGTGGGATCCTTAGCATCCATCAACTAATGCTGCCAGACTGGACATCCAGTTTAACGTCCATCCTCGGGACGGCACACACATTGATGTATCGTGCCCTGCCTGTGAAACACCAGGATGGGAATTCATAGTTAGGCCGATATTGTGTGTGTGTGTATATATATATATATATATATATATATATATATATATATATATATATATATATATATATATATATATATATATATATATATATATATATATATATATATATATATATATATACACACACACACACAAACATACTCTCGAACACGATAGCCCAGAGGTATGCGCACTCAACGCTGAGTTGTCTGCTGTCTTGTGTACGTTCAAATCTTGACACAGCCATAAAGTAACTATTGCTCTGGCATTTCAGATGAAGGGGGTTGCGTGCCAACCATCCCACCATGTCTTTCATGGAGTAGGCGAGTTATCGCCGGTATGCTGAACAAATTAAATATTCCTGTTACTTCCAGTCTAAAATCAGGCCTAGTTAGTGAAAGACGTCGGACAAGAACATTCCAAACCGACGCCACCGGATGCCCTTCCTGACGCAACCCTGGTCGCCTCTTACGACACAGGGATAAGCATTGGGTTTCACCATGATTCTGGGCTGCCCTACACCCTCTCATCGCGTGGCCCAGTGCAGGGCTCCCGTCCTCAAGCGATCCTCCAACCCAAGCCTCCGAGTAGCCGGATTACAGGCGCACGCCACTACGCCCGGTTCAATATATATATATATATATATATATATATATATATATATATATATATATATATATATATATATATATATATATATATATATATATATATATATATATATATATATATATATATATATATATATATATATATATATATATTACCAAGCTTGCATACTAAAAACTCGGCTCACCGTCACACGATCCCTTTGAAATTGCTGTGGCACTTAGCGGACATGCCGACAATGTTTGGGAAGTCTTGGCGTTCCATAGTACCACTTGTATTTTGCACAATGCGTATTTTTGTCATTCCCCGTGTACGGTCTGTCGTCTGCTACTAGCTATGTTGTACTGCTATCCCGTGCTTGTGCATGGGTATCGCTAGTGTGTATATATATATATATATATATATATATATATATATATATATATATATATATATATATATATATATATATATATATATATATATATATATATATATATATATATATATATATATATGTCAGGAAATATTCAGCCTTATTAATTATATATTGAAAAACAATAAACGTTGGCTTTTGTTGAACTCCCATGAGTAACGCGTTCAGAGAAGCTTGTGAACAGTCATCCCACGTAACAGAGGAATAAAATTTTGTACAACCTCTAATAATCAATTAAAATCACAAAAGGTACATTTTTTGGATTATTAAGAAATTATGTCATTAATTTACAGTATCTCTTTTCGATGCTGACAGTCTTCAAAACTGTACATTCAAAGCAGCAGGAAACAGTAATTAAATAAGATGCTGCCGGAGATGGAAAACCAGCAGATGCTCTTTTTGGTAGTATCACATGAACCAATCCGCAAACCACTAACCCGGGCTCGTACAAATGGCGGGCGGACCGTGTCCTGGGAGATGGTGGACATCCGACACTCATTGTCCGCAGAGCGTTCCAAAAGGAATTCAGTTGTAAACAATAGACAATTAATATTTCCCCCAATTATAATGCATTCACTCGGCTCCCGAGGGTGCTGGAATGCAGATTAGTGATAAATATTCATTTCTGGGTGGAATACCAATTATTTGGAACGAAAAGAATTGCTTCGAGGCAAAAAACCCCCCAAAAAAACAGACAAAAAGAAACAAAAGAAATTGTTCTTGAGGAGCACAATCAGCTCAAGATGAATTCATGATGGGCCTGGAGTACACACCTTGGTAATAGGATGCATCGCTCGTCATTGGCAGAGTATCCATGGTCACCTTCGGTGCCAATGAGGGCATGCTAAGTGCACCTGACACGGAGGAGTCGAACCCGGGGTATTGCATGACCTGCTCATACGCTTTGAAGTCCAGTTTGTGGGGGTGTTGCTGCATCAATTGTTGCTGCTGTTGGCTGCTAGACATAAGGCTGGTGATAGAAAAGGGATGGCTAAAGTAATTTGGGTCGACCTTAAGGTGTCCGTGAGAATCGCTGAGAGACAGGTGTTGGAGTACGTTGTTCCCGTGTGGCTCGACGCTCATCAAAGACTGAGCAGGAGAGGGCGTGTGATGTTCGGACCTCAACGGGCTGAGGCACGTCCGGGCCGGAGGTTTCATGTCGGCCATCGGTGAGTTCTGATCCACCAAAGATGGCGAACCGCCGATGGTCGCGGTGTCCGGTCCCGTCACCGTCGCATTCGTCGTCACGCAAGTCGTCGTTCCACTGTGTCCGCTCGCATCCTGTTGATGCCTCGCTGCCTCTTGCGCCTGCAACTTCTGTGCGATCTTCTTCTCGCACTTGAAGCGCTTCTGGCGTCTCAAGTAGCAGCCATTCTCGAACATGTTACCTGATTCTGGATGCAGTGCCCAGAAAGATCCTTTCCCTGGCTTGTCCGGTGAACGTGGAACCTTAACGAAGCAATCGTTGAAAGAAAGCGAATGGCGGATTGAGTTCTGCCAGCGCTGCTGATTCTGGCGGTAGAAAGGGAACAGGTCCATGATCCACTGATATATCTCGTTGAGGGTCATCATCTTGTTGGGGGATTGCTGAATGGCCATTGTGATAAGAGAGATGTATGAATATGGTGGCTTGGCATGAGTATAGTTCCGTCTGTAAGCCTTGGGGTCTCTGGGTGCACGAGCACAAAGCCCTCCCTGGCCGTACCCACCCAAAGGACTAACGGATGGAGCGACACCACTATATGCCCCCAACGTTTGCATGGTGCCATTTTGTGCCACGGCCATGGAGTTCATACCCGGACTAACAGCATTGCCCATGTGACCCAGTCCACCTCCCAGAGGGGGAATCCCCGATCCCAGAGGAACCGAAGCAGTTGCAGCCATTGCACCCATTGGCGGTGGTGCCCCCATTGGTGCTCCTCCAGCATATGATGACATGGACATTGGGGGTAAAGAACTGGAGCTACTGATGTAAGTATTCATGACCGCCATTCCTCCCATACTGGGGTTCATTGATGATTGGGTAGAATAAGCCTTGGGAGGACAGGCAGGGGGTGGGATGGCAAACACACAATAGGTATTAATTAAATGACAAGAGTGTAAAGTAAAAAAAAAAAAAAGAGTCAAAGGAAATCGCCCCAAACAAGGCAGATCGCCACTCCAGGTAACCGCCTATAACACATTTTCAATAATACACCTTCATGAAATGGTAAAAAAAAAACTTGTAAAACAGGTGAGTACAAAAGTTTTTAAAGTAAATAACAACAATATTGTAATGATAAAATATTAAAAGTAAAGGCTCATTAATTGTAAAAAAAAATATATTAATTTATATCAAACTTGCAAAATATAAAATGTTCGTTCATTGATGTTCAAAGTGATCGACAATTGAGGCCACGGACTTCATGATCACCTTTCAAATAATATGACGCGCTGCTTACAGGTAAAGCAATTGAACACGGACTCGTGTGTAAAGGTAGTTTTGAATGGAGTGTGTGTGTGTGTGTGTGTGTGTGTGTGTGTGTGTGTGTGTGTGTGTGTGTGTGTGTGTGTGTGTGTGTGTGTGTGTGTGTGTGTGTGTGTGTGAGAGAGATACCCGGGTAGATTAGTAGTAGTAGTAGTAGTAGTAGTAGTAGTAGTAGTAGTAGTAGTAGTAATAATACGTGGTGCGATGTTGTGCGCGCTCGGTGTGCATACCTCGTTCGGATCCCCGTAGTAGCTGTTCCAATCGATCTCATGAGCCTCCATTTTGATTGAATTATAAATCGCCGAAGACGTGAGCATGCCTCGTGACCGGCTCGTGAGAAGAAAACCAGCGACTCGAAGCGCTGCGCCCGTCGCACTCGCCCTCTCAACTCCGAATGGTCGTGCCCCCTTCGCTATGTCCGCAACGCTTAAATAGTATCTCGCCAAGTCGGGAAAAGGCAGGAGGAGGAGGAGGAGAAGGAAGAGTAGTGTGAGGGATATATATATGTATATGTGAACATACGCACTCGGAGCACTCTTGCGCCGAGTGCCGAGTGCCTGGCCGCGAGGCGGCACGGTGCGTTTCCTCCTTATAAGTCTCTTACCGGTGAGACAGCTCCTCCCTCGGCCCTCCCACCTGGCCTGGCGCCCGTCGCGCTAATCCGCTTCGGCCCGTCCGTACTCGTGCATAATGCCAGGCTCGTCCCGTGCATGTCCCCGTCCCGTGCGGCGAGCGAGCCGTGCGATCGTCCGGCGAGAGACGCAATCATCGCAAGCGACGTGTGCAGCGCCGGGCGCAGCGGGGGCGCCGTCGCGACCCGACTATCTCTCGCTGGCTTCGGTGCCCATTGTCTCCGAGTAGAAGAGTCACAGTTTGCAGGTAAATAGGAAAACAATGCACTGATAGCGAACCGAAGCCGATAAAAGTGACTTATGCTCGGACATTTTAATCGTTCGGGGATTGCACCGAGATAAAGAGGAATACATTTCCTGCATCCCGACGAGGCGCGTCTCTCTCTCTCTCTCTCTCTCTCTCTCCATGAAGCCATTCATTTGTGATTCAGGATGAACTTTTGGTGCACAGAGACAGACAGAGACAGAGATAGACAGAGACAGAGACAGATGAGAGAACATTAGAGAAGGAATTAAAAGAGTTGCCTGATCACGACCTCCTTGGATGGACGATGATTCTTGACCCCGGCCCCGCATCGTGTTCGCCCGGCTCGTTGTGGCCAATCAAAGCCCTGCCACGGTGGAGACCCGCAGTGCCAACACCGCACAACGACTTTCTAAACTGTATTAATTGCTCAGACAATATTGATGGCAAACATTTTGTGAAAACAGCTCTGCGGATATCCAAATATAAAAACCATTCAAAACTGCTTTCCCAGGCGTATGAAAAGCCCTCTCGATGCTGTTACTCTGATCCTTTTGACAGGTTCGAGTGCAAAAACCAATATTTGGGAGAGAATCAAAGCTTTGCACTTCAACTCTTATTCCTCTTATTCTTCTTATTCTTCTGCTGAACGGTGACTCCTCGTACTTCATGATGCGAGTGCAAACATTTTGCATATATCACCTTGTATATTATTACTCCATCAGTGTAGTGTATATAAACCACAGTGTAGTGTGTTGTACCTTCAGGAAATGACAAAATACGACTGAACTGATTATTACTTGATAGCCTCATTATGACTGAACTCATTCTCCAAACTCCAGAAAGAGTATTATTGTTGTATCTTGTATACTCTCACTCTATACTGTACAGTATCAACAAAGAAATAAATACATATACAGTATAAATAAATATATATACAGAATAAATAAATATACAGTACAAATATATATATATATATATATATATATATATATATATATATATATATATATATATATATATATATATATATATATATATATATATATAATTATCCCTGTGTCGTAAGAGGCGACCAGGGTTGCGTCAGGAAGGGCATCCGGCGTAAAACATATGCCAAATCACTATGCGGATCATACGGATGATCCGCTGTGGCGACCCCTAACAGGACCAGCCGAAAGAAGAAGATATATATATATATATATATATATATATATATATATATATATATATATATATATATATATATATATATATATACAGAATAAATAAATATAAGTATACAGCATGAATAAATATAAATATACAGTGTTAATATATATATATATATATATATATATATATATATATATATGTATATATATATATATATATATATATATATATATATATATATATATATATATATATATATGAAGTTGTGGGAAAGAGTAGTGGAAGCTCGGTTGAGAGGAGAGGTGACGATCTGTGAGCAGCAATATGGGTTTATGCCAGGAAAGAGCACCACTGATGCGATGTTTGCTTTGAGAATGTTGATGGAGAAGTATAGGGAAGGCCAGAAAGAGTTACATTGTGTGTTTGTGGATTTAGAGAAAGCTTATGATAGGGTGCCAAGAGAGGAGTTGTGGCATTGTATGAGGAAGTCGGGAGTGGTGGAGAAGTATGTGAGGATCGTGCAGGATATGTATGAGGACAGTGTGACAGCGGTGAGGTGTGCGGTAGGAATGACGGACCGGTTTAAGGTTAAAGTGGGATTGCACCAAGGATCGACTCTGAGCCCTTTCCTGTTTGCAATGGTGATGGACAGGTTGACAGACGAGATCAGACTGGAGTCTCCATGGACCATGATGTTCGCGGATGACATCATGATCTGTAGGGAGAGTAGGGAGCAGGCTGAATCGAGCCTTGAGAGGTGGAGGTACGCACTGGAGAGAAGGGGAATGTTAGTCAGTAGGAGAAAGACGGAGTACATGTGCGTAAATGAGAGGGAGGGTGGTGGTATGGTGCGGTTGCAAGGAGTTGAGGTGGGGAAGGTGGATTGGTTTAAATACTTGGGATCAACTGTCCAAAGTAACGGAGAGTGTGGGAGAGAAGTGAAAAGAGAGTGCAGGCAGGATGGAGTGGGTGGAGAAGAGTTGCAGGAGTGATTTGTGACAGAAGGGTAGCTGCAAGAGTGAAGGGGAAAGTATATAAGACGGTAGTGAGACCAGCTATGTTGTATGGTTTGGAGGCGGTGGTGCTAACAAAAAGACAGGAAGCGGAGCTGGAGGTGGCAGAGTTAAAGATGCTGCGATTCTCGTTGGGAGTGACGAGGATGGATAGGATAAGAAATGAGTGTATTAGAGGGACAGCGCAGGTAGGACGGTTTGGAGACAAAGTGAGAGAGGCGAGATTGCGATGGTTTGGACATGTGCACAGGAGGGAAACGGGGTATATCGGGAGAAGGATGTTGAAGATGGAGCCGCCAGGCAGGAGGAGAAGAGGAAGGCCAAAGAAGAGGTTCATGGATGCGGTGAGGGCGGACATGCGGGTGGTTGGAGTGTCAATGGAAGATGTGGAGGATAGAGCAAAATGGAGACAGTTGGTCCGCTGTGGCGACCCCTAGCGGGAGCAAGCCGAAAGAGGAAGAAGAAGATATATATATATATATATATATACAGAATAAATAAATATGCATCCAGTGTAAATATATATATATATATATATATATATATATATATATATATATATATATATATATATATATACATATATATATATATATATATATATATATATATATATATATAAATATATATACAGAATAGATAAATATAAGTATACAGCATGAATAAATATAGTGTTAATATATACAGTATATATATATATATATATATATATATATATATATATATATATATACAGAATAGATAAATATAAGTATACATCCAGTGAAAAAATATATATACAGGATAAATAAATAAATATACATCCAGTGAAAAAATATATATATATATATATATATATATATATATATATATATATATATATATATGTGCAGTGTAAATAAATAAACAGTATAAATATATATAGATATGTATGTATATATATATATATATATATATATATATATATATATATATATATATATATATATATATATATATATGCAGTATGAAAAAGAAATGATAATATACAGTATAAACAAACCAACAAATGAATACACAGAATAAATAAATAAATACACAGCATGCATAAATAAATAATTATATACAGTATAAATACACAAATAAATAAATATACAGTGTAAATAAACAAATAAATGCACAGTATAAATAAATATATACACAGCATGAATATATATATATATATATATATATATATATATATATATATATATATATATATATATATATATATATATATATATACAGTATATACTGAAAATATTCATATAAATATTCATACTGTATATATGTAGTGCATAATATATATATATATATATATATATATATATATATATATATATATATACATATATATATATATATATATATATATATATATCACCGGATGGCCATTGTCAGTCCGTACTCTGGTGTTAATCACAGAGAGAGACTTGTGGTGAAACATCATCATTTCAGAGTAATCTTAACAATACTCGTGGTGGAACAATCAAACCAACATGGATTTATTAATGGCGTTATTTTATTGTCTTAATCTGCTGATATTGCTTGTTCACTCATTTTTCATCGTGAAATGTTTTAAGCACATGCAGCTCACTCATGTCTAATGCTGTTAATTGTGACCTTTTGCTGGAGTGGAAATGCAAGTGACCACATGATGTGATTGAGCTCACACAGCCGACTATTACTGCTACTGCCACAACTATAATGATGACGATTTCTTTAACGGCACTGATTATTCCCACCTTATTGTAAGGTTGCTCAGGGAATGTTTTTGTCTTTCACCCAGAAGCTGGCCAAGGGAAGCAGTTCGACTGGAAGTTGCGGGAATGAGTAATTTGTTCAGGTTGCCAGTGATAACTCGCCTACTCTTCACGAAAGGCACCATTGGATCTTTAACTAATGCTCGTACACCCAGAAATTAACAGTCAACATCCATCTGATGGTGCACCGATTGATGTATTGCCCGGCATGTGAAACACCAGGCTGACAGTTTGTAGCTGGGTCCAGATTTGAACCCAGGGTAGACAGCTTGGAGTAGAATAAAGAAGTTGTCATGCTGGTGAAGGCTGGTGTCGATGTCCGTCGGTAGACAGGTAAAACAATGGATGAAATCAACAGGACGTTGATCGAGGTGTGTTAACCGCACGGGAAGCGAGAAGCTGACGTTTCGGGCATTAAGCCCTCTTTTGCTCCAAGGAAGGATCAATGTCTGAAACGTCAGCTTCCGCATGCATACCCCAATCAACAACCTGTTCGTTTTCTCCATTAGACAGCCCAGAGGTGTGGTGTGTGCGCAAACCTTTGGGCGATCCTCGCAGCCGTGAGCCCACACAGACGACATGTACACAGTTTCCTTTCCCCTTTATTTCCTCATGTTACTGTGTATGAGGACTCTTCAAAATTGATCGATCGCGGCGAGGTGCTCACAGTCGGCAAAGAAACGCCTTTTATTTAATTCCCCCATAAATAAATAAATATACATTATATGTCTGTGTGTGTGTGTGTGTGTGTGTGGTGTGTGTGTGTGTGTGTGTGTGTGTGTGTGTGTGTGTGTGTGTGTGTGTGTGTGTGTGTGTGTGTGTGTGTGTGTGTGTGTGTGTGTACCTCGTTGTGATAACATTTTTAACACCGTGTGCTAAATTTCTTTGGATGTAAAACAAAATTGTGTGATGAAGGTTCTAAATTCTCTTTCCACAAAGAATATACTGTATAATGGACCTTTGTTATCATCATCGTCATCATCATGTATCACGCACAATGCAGAGTTGTTGGTGCTTCTGAAGCTGTTACGAGGCCACAATCCTGGTCGAGTCACCACTCAAACTGGGTAAGTACCATTGTTGCATGAAAGGTAAATGTACACATGTCTATGCATTTCACTGACTTCAAGGGCAGGTGTATGATATTGTATTATAGGGAAAGGGAGGGGAGGGGGTCCTTCGGACAGTTTGTGTGTGTGTGGTTGAGGAGGTGAAGGGGGTGGGGGTTATTCTCTAGCGACCATGTAATAGCTCGCTAGCCCACCCTAAAGGAGTATCTAAAGCACTCCCTCTCTCATGTGTGTGCAGCAGTATCATCGATACACTGAAACAGGTGTGTGCATCATACACCTAGCCCTCCCTCTTCCATCGCATCACATCCGTTGATTGCAAAATATGATCACATGATGCGTTGGTGATAAAGAGGGAAATATTGATGAATCGTTGTTTATTTTGAATCCATAAATAAATGCTCACGGTTCGATTTATAAGGGCCCCGTGGTCGGCGGTGGGGGGCTGCTGTGTGGTGAGTGGTTCGTGTGAATCTTCGAACCGCACCTTTATTGTATGTCATGCTCCACCGCACTTGTTACCTGATCGAGTTAACAGGAAGCAAAGTTAACGATATCGACTGCGGGTTTGGCTGGCGACGAATTGCAATCTCTTTACGACGGACAAAGCGCGGCGTTTGCTGCGAAAAAGGCCAAAAGTTCGTGTCCTCGGTGTGACCAGGTAAGCAAAGAAATGCTCGGGCACAGCTCGGTCCCTAAATGTGTGGCGGGGGCTTGGGCTTGGGGCCAACAGTGCCTCGGTTCTTATCGCATGAACGAATCTTCGATTCCCTATAATCCGATCCGTCCCCCCATTTGTGGAATCCGCAAGTCCTGCGCAACACGAATTAGTCTCATTTATCCAACTCGACTTCCTTCCTCCAATTCTACTTTGTACATAAAATAAAATAAAAATTTCCCCATTAAATGGAAGTATGCCTCTTGATTCCTCGGAGAGGCTTCTTCACAGTGTTCGCACAAAGGTATCAAATGGCTGCATCATGTTTAAACAGGAGTCGGATCATGTTTGTCCTGGAGTGTTTTTCCGTGCAGTGCGTGACGTCTGATGCTCTATAATGTGTGATGCCAGTTGCACTCAGATGTCGGAGCACAAAAAGAATGAGTGCAAGAAAGAACAACTGTATTATCATTATAGCAAAAGGTATACTCATCTGTGCTGGAAGAATAGCTCACAGGTATCGCACTTACCTTTGAGCTGTCAAGTCTGGGTTTGATTCCTGACCTGACTCTGTAAGCTGTATGGTTGGTGTTGTGCAGAAAGGGTGGTGCATCACTGAATGCACCCTATGTTAGATGGGATGTAGAGCTGACTGTCACATCTGCTGGCATTAGTTGGTGGATTGTGCATATCTCATGAAATATTTTGCAAAGAGTAGGCCGTTGTATTCTTTCCAGGGAGGGAATCTAATTGTGATTCTACAACATGGTAGAATTTCCCGGCCCTTTATGCTCGTGCCAATAACCTACAAGGTATTCATATAATCATTGTACCATCCAATCATCCTCCCTTGTCAAGTCGATCATTTGCAACTGTAAGCAGTGTGGATCATCCGTCCTGTTATTTACACCCACAGCTCGACAAGAAGGCATCGTTCATTATGATTCCTACTTGGGTCAGGCAGTTCCGCCTGAGTAAGCAGAGATAAAATGATGTCGCGTGAAGAATTTGCAGGGATAAAAACTATAGAAACTAGAGAGGTCTTAGAACGCCTTACCCCATACGGTCTTGATAAACAAGGACATGAGCGGGGTCGACAAGCAACACATTTGATTGGTTGAGATGATGTAGTTATATTATGTCCCAAGTACTGCGAAACGGAAGGGTTTTGAAAGTGCTAAAAGGGTGATTTGTGTTCTACAGTGTTCAAGTGTTTAGTTCAATTTCAATAAAATAAAGATTTTAAACGCTGTAGAAAAATTATTTTCCCAAGTTTACCGCAGTTGATACAGCATCTTTTACACCACATTATTGAACATGTTACATGAGTTATTCGTGCCCGTTGTTTGTGTCCTTTATGACGTCCTTAAAAACAGCATTTTTCCTGTTTGGAATGATTTTCAATTTTGTTTCACGACCAGACAGGCAGACAGAGTAAATATAAATATAAATATGTATATAAATATGTATATAAATATGTATATATATATATATATATATATATATATATATATATATATATATATATATATATATATATATATATATATATCTTACTCCTCTGCAAATGTGCAATCGGGACAAATTCAGAGCTAAAGAGCTGCTAAACTCCACGTTCGTTTTCCAATTCATGTTCCAATTTGTGTTCAAAATATAACATTCAAATGAAATCAAGTTGTCCCTTGATCATAAACTGATGTTGTAGACAGAAGGACAGATGGACAGACAGAAGTGAACCAATTGCTTAACCTTAATTTTTGCTACGTGTGCACGGGGTAAAGATGAAGGAAGCTCATCATCATCGTCATCATCATCATCATCATCATCATCATCATCATCATCATGAAGTTTCCAGTCCATGGCAGGATGAATGATTCGCTCAATTTGTTACACAGTGGACAAAAGCACCATTTTTACACCATGGCACCACATGGGTTTAAGGATTGAAAAAGGCCATGCTCCAAAAAATTGTATAACCAGAAGAGTTCCGCATGACGTCATAATCCTTCTTTACCCAACAAAACAAACAAAAGGGTAAAATTAGATTATAAGATCCCATGGTGAGATTTTAAGTTATTACGTTTATGTTTTTAAGGTGAAGGAATTCATTGGTGCCCAGAAGCTTGTCTACCCTGCACTGATCTTTACAACGGTCAAAAAGAACTTGTTCATACATCATAATCATAACTTCAATTAAATAAATAAATAAACTATTTGGAAAGCTCCAGAAATGTCCAAAAGTTCTGATGATAAAGTCCCGAATGTGTGCGATAAGTAAAAAGTAATCAATCGCGATTCCTGATCCGATCATATAATTACTCGAGACAACTTGCATCGATCAGGGCATGTCAGAAATACATGTTTATGCTTATGCAGACATTATGACATCATTCCCTCTCCCATGGAAGTTGCAGTGAAGCAAGGAATACCACGGTTTGATTCTTTGTTGCGTCTTTAGCGGTAAATTTCCATGTGTTACCGACTTTGTTTATTACCTATAATAACATTTTAAATGTGTAAACCGATATGGCATCAGAATGACATTATCAAACCTCCAATATCAGTTGCAATGAAGCATATGACACTACATTTTAATTATTGACTGCAAGCACCAATAGTTCGAGGGTTACAGTCTTCTTCATATTCTTTGCCGGCCAAATTATTACTACATTCTTGGCACAAGTCTTTCACAACCTCGCCGGCCAGGCCTGGCGTTTGACGAAGATTAGAGCAGGAATTTAGGATTTGATCAGGGTGCTGGCGATAGCTTGCCTACTCTTTGAGAAGGACACCATGGGATATTTAGCATCCACCAACAACCAATGCTGGAAAGCAGGTCCACCGTTTTAACATCCTCATGGATGGTGCACAGACTGATGTATTGCTATGTATGTGAAACACCAGGGTAACAGTTTATAGCTCAATCGAGATTCAAATCAAATTATAAGGATTAGAAAAGCTCGACAGAAGAGGTGGGAATTCAAGAAGATTGATATCCTAATTCCTAACCTTATGGTAGTTCTTAAATTTGAAATTTACATCACAACTTATTACCCTGCATGCGCAGCGAAAAGCGGGGTGAAGAAATTCGTTCACTTTGTCTGTCTGCAGAAATCAGTCCATGGTCATAGAACGACTTTATTTCAATTAAATTTTATATTTTGAACACTGCAGAACACAAATCGGAAAATGGATTGGAACACGAACCCGCCGTTTAGTAGAACTTTGGCTCTGAATTTGTCAAATTGTACGGAATCTCGCCCTGATCACACATGAGCACGGAGGAGTACGGTGATTGTTTCCACTCTGTCTGCCTGACAGTCAAACAAAATTTAAAATAATTCCAAGTGGAAAACTTACTGGTTTTAAGGACATCCTAAAGGACACAAACAACAGGCAAGAATAACTAATGTAACCTGTTAAATAAGGTGATGTAAAAGACATTGCATCAATGGTGTTAAACGCCCAAAAAAGTTTTTTCCCTTTTTTTCTTCTACAGCCTTTAAAATCTTTATTTTATTTAAATTGAATTATATACTTGAATAATGTAGAACACAAATAGCCTTCTTGCCATTTCTAAAAACTTACAGTTTAGCAATACTTGCACAATATTATGTCATTCACACGATCTCGACCAATCAAATATTCCGCTCGCACCCTCAGTGTTGGGGAATATCGAAATTCAGACTCATAATAAATATCAATTGTGCTTGGAATCACAAAGGAAGTGTTAAAAAAAGACCCTTTCTACCCAACTCCTTTTCTTAAGACTGTACATTGTTTCTCCAGATCCTCTGAATTCTCTTGTTTCCTTATCTTCAGCATCTCTCTGCTTATCATTTGGTAGTTGTCGAAATTTTTTTGGGCGAACAACGTTCTTTACTCGGATTCAATAGGTACAAAGAGCTGCATTGTGTTTCTTGGATTCCGGATTCTTTAACTCTCTGTGTGTTCATAAAGCAGCAACAGAGCGTTAGATGTTATACAATGTGCTTAGATGTTATACACAAAATAAAAACAAAGGACAAACCATAAGTTTTCATGGAGAGTGCAGTATGAACATCACCTTCATCCAAGTTCACCTAAATGCTGACATGATTTTGAAATGAAAGCAGATGATTGGTAATAAAATATTTTTCTTTCGATTTATTTATAGGCTGCCAGGATAACCTAGATGTATGTATACGTACTGGCGATTGAGCTGTCTAGCCTGGGTTTGAATGTCGACCCAGTTATAAACTGTCATCCTCGTATGTGTACAGTCCATCAGAAGGACGCGATGCAAGATGACCCGTCTGTCAGTTTTGCTTTTTGCTGGACGTTAAAGATCCCACAGTGACTTTCATGAAGAGTACAGTGATATATCGCCGGAACGCTGAACAAATTACCCATTCCTTCCTCCTTCAGTCAAGTATCCTGCGTCAGAGTGGCGACACATCACGTTCAGGATTGGTTCGAACTTTGAAATGTTTCTCCATTGGTCGAAGCTCTGTCAACAGCAGGGGCCTTCAATATTGATATTGATATTAATTGTATACACTTGTGTAAATTAAAATGAATAGAAATAATAGTGAGTCTTTGACTAATTTGAGTATCTCATTCCTATAACCTTTTGAATGCCCCTTGTACTTCTTGAAATCTGCTACAAAGGGGGGAAAATCCACCATATTCAGCATGTTTACCATATTGTAGTTCTAAATGGAACTCCACCAAGTAAGATTTACCATATCGTCGAGCTGTTTGCATTTCTTGGACGAATGTGATTATCTCGTTAGTGAAACATTTTGAACACCCTTGGATTTTCACTTTACATCAATAGCTGTACAGTTATACCCCCTTTGAAGACCCTACTTCACTGATGACTCAGCTTAACGCAAATTCGTTGTCCCTGCAGCAACTGATAAGCCGCTGCATCACTGCCAGCTTATCTGGAATAAACCCAGAACTGCTCTTCTCTGCAAAACATTTTCTTCAACAAAGATAAGTGTAAGTCCTAACTTTTGCATTAAGATCGAAAATATTGTAGAGAAAACCCTTCTAAGTATCACCCAGCTTCCAATCTTTAACTTTGACTTTGGAAAGAACCTGACATGACGAATAGTTTATGATGTTTCAACTCCATATCAATACTGCAAAGGTATGTACGACAGTAATAACGATAATGATGATAATAATAACAACGCGCTTTATAACTAGGAGCAGTTATACCGGGGCCCAAACTGCCCCGCTTTGAAAGGACATGTGACTCCTGACGCAATTGGCATCAAACTTGTTTTCTTCGTGGATGGTCTATCACATATTTAAAGTCTCCAATTGATCGATAAGGTTTAGGTCTCTATTCAATATGGCTACCAGACCATGTGACCGCTGAAGTTTTAATTTTTAAACTATACTCCCCATAGATAGTCAATCATACAAAATTAAGTTTCGTATCTATTGGTTGAGCGGTTTGAGACAAGAAGATCTGACAAAGAGTTCAGAATGTTTCAACTACATATCAATCCTGCAATGGTATGCATGATGACAATAATAATGATAAAATAATAATAATGATGATGATAGTTCAAGCACTTTCAAAGAACTGTGTATTAAAAAATTAACGACATTTGACAATTATTTACATCATAACGATGTCATTGATAAACTTCGCATTTTCGCATTACCGATAACTTCTGAATACTTTCCTTTTTGGCAAACATTTTGTGCTTGTTAATAGTTTATTGCGACTCATTTAACATGAGCTCAGAAAGATTGAAAAAGTAAAGTGGATCAACCTGGAACATGTTCAGTCGTGGGGATAACCAGATTTTGCAATAACTATAGCAGTGCAACATCACATGTGGATCTTTGGGGGTATGAGGTCCAGATGATTTGGACACCCAATTTGCCAATGCGAAAATAAGGAAGAAGCAGGAATGGTGGAGATTCCTTATTACGGGTGATTTCCAAGCTTTCTGTATGATTTCTAGTCTGGCTGAATGGTACAGCCTAAGTGCATGTATCTTTGAGCTGTCAAGTCTGGGTTTGATTCCCAACATGAACTGAACTGCTTTGCAGGCAGGGAGTTCCATCACAAAGTCCTTTGGATGGACGTTTCGCTGGGTGCCCTGTCTGCTGTAGCATTAATTGGTAGTCGTTATGGCTACCATGGTGTCTTTGGCTGGTACCCTGCCAGCCAAACCCCTGCCAAGAAAGGGACAATGAGGTGTATGTATAAGTAAAAAAATACATTTATATCTTTTCTTACTAATTACATGTAGGCCGACTTGTATAATCTAAAATAAAAAAAAACATTGGCGTGTATTAGACTGTTGTGAATACCTCGATCATACAGAATTTTGAACACCACTTTTCACCAGTACTCCAGGGGCCTCTGTTTGGCCATCCCAGAGGCAGATGCCTGGCTCATCCCCATTTCCTTGGGATGCTGATAGACCTGCTGCAACCATGAGGCACATGGTCGGCCCATTGGCCTCCTCCACTCACAAGGCTCCCTTGCTGAGAGAATCTGGTGAGCAGGATCAAGGTCAGGAAAACGAGCCACATGTCCATACAGCAAGAGCTGATGCTCACAGACGATGCAGGTAAAAAATCTCATTTGATTCTCTCTCAGCAACCGCTCATTGTACACAAAGTCCAACCAGCGATAGCCAAGGATTCTCCAAAGAGACCTTGCACCAAATGAATTAAGTCTCTGTCTCAGATCCCTGGTCAGAGTTCAAGGCTCACATCTGTAGAGCAAGACTGGAGGTACAAAGGACTTGAAAAATTGGACTTTCGTCCTCCGACACAGGTACTGACAGTGCCACACCCCATGATCCACTGAATCCACGACACCCCAGGCCCGACCCAGACATCTATTGTCCTCTGGCTCACCGCCAGCAGAGATATGAATATCCCTGGCAAGGTAATTGAATCTCTCCATGACTTCAACATCCTCACCACAAACAGGTACAGACAAGATAGCAGCATCCAATATGTCATTGAAAGCCTGGATCTTAGTTTTGACCCAGGAAACCCCTAATCCCAGCAGCTCAGACTCCTCATTCAGCACCTAAAATGTCCCCAAAAGGACACCCAGAGTCTGCTCCAAGATGACTGCATCATCTGCGAAATCAAGGTCAGAGATCTTGACATTCCCGAATGATGCACCACAGCTTGATCTCTCCAACATCCTCCCTATAATCCATTCCGTACAAGTGCTGAAAAGTGTGGGAGCCAGGACACACCCCGTCGAACTTCAATAACAACTGTAAATAAGTCTGACAAGGTGTCACCACATCTCACAGCACTCTCAGGACCAGAGTAGAGTTCAGACATCAGATTGATCAGATTTGGTGGCACCCCACGAAGACCTAGAATCCTCCAGAGGGCATCCCGATTCACTGAATCGAACGCTTTGCAGAGATCAACATAGGGTGCAAGTCGCCCCTGCCAAAACTCTCATCTGCATTTGGTGAGGACCCGAAGAGCAAGGAGGTGGTCAATCGTTGACCTCTTTGGTGTAAAGCCTGACTGCTCTGGGCGCTGGTGCTCAAGCAGATGGTGACGAACCCTATCAAGAATTATCCGAGCAAAGACCTTGCCCTGCACTGAGAGCAGCGTCACCCCTTGGTAGTTGTTGCATTCCTGGTGATCACCCTTCCTTTTCCAGAGAGGAACAGCAAGGCCCCTCTTCCAATGAGTTGGGATGATGCTTGTTTTCCAGGCAGAGCATAGGACTGCATGCATCGACACGAGTACAGCATTTCTACCAGAATTGAGAAATTCAGCATGGATGCCACAGATCACAGGAGCTTCACCCCATTTCATCCAGTTCACCGCAGCCTGTGTTTCCACAAATGAAGGTGGATCACAGTTGATTGGAGGGTCAGCAATAGGGATAGCAACACCTCTGACATCCAACTCAACAGCTGGTGGATCACCTGCTACAGCTGCTCAAAGTAACCGGCCCAGCAGGCCTCCACTTCAGACTCATCTGTCGAGAGTCCACCACCCTCCGTTCGAACTGCAATACACTGAGGGACGGGCTCGGAGGAATGCAATTAAATGCACAAATTCCCCTGTAAGCAGGAAGAGAATCACTTGACCACAAGTGATGCTCTACCCCCTCATAGATTCCTCGCACATAGGCCTCCTTGTCTACTCTCAGTGCACGTACAGCTTTATGCCTCAATTCCCTGAACAGTTCAGCTCTTCCAATAAACCTGGCCCTCTGACTCTGGTCATGGTATCCAATGTCCCTTGAGACAAAAAATTCATCTTCGCCCTCCGGTGAGTTACAAGACATCCATCGGCAACGTCAAAGATGGTGGTCTTGAAGGCATTCCACAACTCTACAGGATTCCCGAAAGCAACCAGACCCCCCCAAATCCCCACTCAGCCTGTTCACAATCTCCTCAGCTCCCCTTTCATCCTTGAGCTTGCCAACATCCAGCCTAGGCTGGGATGGTACCATTCTCCTGGATTTAAGCTGCAACTTCAGAGTTTCTACCACAAGCTTGTGGTCAATATTGAGTAACTGAGCACTCTGGTGGACCCAGCAGTTCTGGATCATCCTCCAGCAACCATCAACGAGCACATAGTCAATGTCCTTTGCCACACCACCAGCATTGGAATACCAAGTCCAGCGATGAACCTGTGGTTGCTGAAACCATGAACCCACCACCCTAAGTCCATGACGTCTTGCAAAGTCAAGGAACTTAGTGTGATTCCGGTTCATTGTTTCAGACCCATGATGACAAACACATGTCTCATAACCATCCCTATCAGCTCCAGTTAATGCATTGAATTCCCCCAAGACTAGAGAGTATCTTGCCTGGGGCAATGACAAACTACAGACTCCAGCATGGCATACAATGCGTACTTCATTGTGAGATGACTCACCTCAGTCGGAGCATATACAGAGACCAGGGAAACGACACCCAAGGAATGATGAATCCTTGGTCTCATAATATGCTCATTGACCGGTGTTATCTCAATTATCATTGGAGTCAGCTTATTGGACACAGCCACAGCAACTCCTTGGGCATGGTAACCATCAGAGTGACCAGACCAATAGTAGGTGAAACCACCTGCCATGACCTCGCCACTATCCGGTCACGACCACGTGACTTAGGGTCCTCCGCCTAATGAATACTGTTTACCTAAAAGTCACGTGATCTAACTACCGAGAGACACACCCTCGGAACACACTTGCTCAAACCGGATCACCTTACCAGATCTGATGCAGCCGAGCGGAACTGCCAAGCACGTATGGCTCGGAAACAGATCGTTGGGGAATAACGTCCCGGCTAAACGATGGTGCAAACCATGCTGGACCAATGAAGGAAAAGACAAAAACAATCTGGGAACATTTCTAAGCAAAGAATTTATTTACAATGGCAAGGAAAAATATGTGGCACATTGAATGGGGTTTATTTGTATGTACAACAGGAAATAGCAAGGAATTCGTGGGGTGTGGCAAAAGGCAAGCAGATTACAAAAGAAGACACAGAGCAGAGTTATCCCATTATACCTTCCACAATCTGAACTTAAACTAGGACAGGAGCCATCACATACATACACACACACAAACCCGAGGAAGATTAGATATAGCCCAGAGAGAAAGAGAGCAGATGAGGAAAAACGACCTCTTAATACCTGGTGCAATCGGCAGACCAATGCAACTCAGAATGCTTTGGGAGAGGTAGGTGGGAGGAATAATAGTGGTGTCTAAGGTGTGGGAATGGGGGGGGGGGTGCGGTGTCGTGCCAGAGGAAATGGGATTACGAGTCAATACTGGTGCTCTTTGTGCATCCAAAGAAGACAGGATAGAGAGGTGGATAGAGGGGAGAATAGATGCGTGAGGTGAAAGATCCCTAACCTAGTCGTGTGAAGGTCTGTTTGTGTAGTGTGTACCTCCGTGGGATGCTCTGCCTGATTGTTCCCACCTCAAGATGTGGTGCGGTATTTCCTGCTTAATCACTTTTCCTGGGCTCATGGGAATGAAAGTCACACTCTCACAATGTCGCTCTGAAAGAACCGTTTGGAATCCCCCCACCCCCACCCCCATCTACTTTTTCAACAGTCCTCTGGAAGAAGTCCTTTCATTCAAGCTTCTGGGTCTCACTATCTGCCATGATCTTTCCTGGGAAAGCCACATTTCCAATCTGGCCTCCAAAACCAGTCACTGACTGAGACTCCTCCATCGTGGAAAGTACTTTCTCAGCCCACCTGAGCTACTGATCAAATACAAAGCTTTTGTCTGCAGCCTGATGGAGTACTGCTCTCCCCTCTAAGCTGGTGCTCCTGCCTCTCACCTTTCTCGGCTTCACGCTGTGGAAACCAAGGCATTGAGGATCATTGGTATCTCTCGCGGTGAGGCTGTCTTTGGGCCTCTCACCGCAGGCAGGTCAGTGGTCTTTCTGTTTTCTACCGTCTCCTCTCTGGTCTTGCTCCCTGCTCTGTATGCGATATCCACCCCCACCCCCATATTTCTGCAGGGCGCTCAAGGTCCGTCAGCAACCCCCTTCTGGTAAAACTACTAAAATCACAAATCACTGCCCCACCTTCACTCTTTCATTCCTCTTTTTCCCCGCCTTTGGAATAAACTCCCACACTCTCTTCAATCCCACTCTTCCCTTCAGGCCTTCAAAACAGCTGTTCACCACCACCTCTTAACTTCCCCCATTCAAAACCACGATCGTTTCTACCCCCGTTAATCCACCCCAACCCCACCTCTTTCAAATGCCCTGCTTTCTGAAAGTCCCTGTAGTGTCCATCTTGTATACCCCATGTTCCCCACCCCATCCCTCTCCCTTCTGCAGATCTCCTAATGTCTCTTTTCCCCACTATTTTTTTCCTTCCCTCTCCTCCCCCTCTTGTCTCCTGCCCCCCTTGTTGTGCATTGTGTGTTAGCTCCCATAGAAGCCTCGACAATGTTTACAAAAAAAAGTGCACTCCGCACCGCACTGGTCCGTCTGGCTGTACGGGGGGGGGGGGGGGGACATTAACAGCATGGCAGGGAGTCTCAGCAGTCACCTCGGATCAGCTCTCAAGAAAAATCACGTCCTGACAATCGCACACTAATAGCGAAGAGCCAGGAAGGGGAGACAGCGAAGAAGAGGCAACGAAGAGAAGAGAGCTAACAGCTCCACACTCCCCCTTTTATAAGCCTTGGGTGAAGTCTGGGGTGATGACCCAAAGCAACATGCTGTAACCTGAATCCTGCTTCTCTATTGGGCCACAACAGTCCTAGCAACGCCCTACCAGGCTCCGGTACCGGAAATTGTCTCAGTTGCCCATCTGCTTCAGTATGGGTTGAAGCTCCTGACTCAACATAGAGTATGCTCCCTGAGCCGGCCCTCCGGCCCTGAAGTGCTCCGATTGCAGTCTAAATGTTGAATAGCAACGGACTTTCCCCGCTACTCCCGGGCCCCCTCTCATGAGCCAAAATGCACACCCGGGCCCCGTACCAAACTCCCGGATCGCCCTTCTTGTGACCTCTCTTCGCTGCCTGTCTTGCCGTAGTCTGGTGACTGGATGAGGGTTGTATGAATTCTGTGTATTCACCTGGGACGTCCCCAGCAAGATGCGGTCGAGCTATTAACATCTGTTGCTTGGCCAAGCATCGCGCGGTCCCGAGGACAGCCCGATTCATGCAGTACTCCTCTATATAGAGTGGCGAATTGTAGCGATCCAGTGGTATGAGGGGGTGTGGGAATATTTTCCCATGTTTGGGAGGCGTTTGTGGTCGAAATGGTGAGGTTTGGTGAGCGAGGTATGAAGTAAGGTGAAGTGCCGGTTGAGGATTGGCGCGCACAGTTGAACAAAATAATGGCACGCAATATGCGGGTGGTATAGTGTGTTGTGCTTCCGAACCACGGGAGGCATCGTGGTGTGCTTATTATCAATTGCATATTGAATGGTGTGCGTGCTTGCTTGCTTGTTTTGCACCATGGCTGAAAGGACAGGGTTAGGGTAGGAATCAGAAAATGAAATAGTTACTAGACCTATCTACGAGACCCACGCAACACACTTCGTCCCGTTAACCCACTAGACATGAGGGGAGGTCAAACTGCACAAAAACTAATGAAGTAACTGCCTGGGGATCACTGTATGTTGGGTGCCATTGCCTTCGAGGCATGCGGTTTTGCAGAACCACAACAATATCGAAATATATATATATATATATATATATATATATATATATATATATATATATATGTATGTGTATATACTGTATATATATATATATATATATATATATATATATATATATATATATATATATATATATATATATGTATGTGTATATACTGTATATATATATTTGTATATATATATATTTATATATATATATATATATATATATATATATATATATATATATATATATACATACATGTACATGTACATGTACATCTACATCTACATCTACATCTACATCTACATGTACATCTACATGTACATCTACATCTACATGTACATGTACATGTACATGTACATGTACATGTACATGTACATATACGTATACATATATATATATATATATATATATATATATATATATATATATATATATATATATATATACATTTATTTAATCACTGTGGACCATGAACTGAGAAACTGCAACCTTATGGCCAGTCGCATATTTCACATCTCCTCCTTCATCAAGCCAAAAGCAGCACCAGGATATCGTTAAAAGTTGGGGCAATACCCCCGGGCGCTCACCTAGTAGAATAATGACACTGAGTATTTTGTCAATGTGGGATGGAATCAGAAAAATGTACCAATAAAACAATGTTATAGCAAATACCTATTTTGGAGACCCCCCCCCCCCCATAAACCCTCTCAGACCCCGATGTTTTTTTAATGGCATGAACAAACTTTGGAACATCAAGGGTGATGAAGGTTGTGGTCAAGTTTCATCAAAATTGTATTTGTAGTTTCTGAGAAGACAGTAAATACCTATTTTGGGGGGCAACCCCCTCATTAAACCTCCTCAGACCCTGATTTTCTTCATGCCATGAACAAACTTTCTTACATTATGGGTGATGAAGGTTGTGGTCAAGTTTCATTGAAATTATGTAGTTTCAAAGGGAAAAGCAAACATCTATTTTGGGGGGCCAAACCTTGACCCATCTTGATCCCCGATAAACCCCCTTACACCACAAAAAAAAAAATTTTATGCCATGAACAAACTTAAGTTGCAGCATATCAAATATCATTTTAGCCAAGTTTGGTCACAATCCCATCAAGTTTCAGAGAAGAAGTTGTAATACAAGTGTTTACTGACGGAATGACAGACTGATCGCACCATCCTATAAGATCCCCAGAACTACGTTACAGGTGAGTTAAAAATGAGGCTCACCTTCATGAAGCATGCTTATTAGGGTTACTTGTGGCTTACTAAGTATCAGGCATTTACCAGCTGTCTAAGGGGGCCACAGCGGTTGAACCCCCTTCCTCTCACCCCAACACACACACACACAAACACACACAGACAAACACACACACACACACACACACACACACACACACACACACACACACACACACCACCAGCTAAAGGTGATGAGTAAATCAAATGGCCACTGAGTTGTAATAGCTTTACTCCTTCCAGACACACTACACAAAAAAGATTTTGCTTTGTTGCTTAAGATTTGTTTTATTCACAACAATTGACCTTCCAAGAATTATAAAATAAAGCTTATCAATAATGAAGGAGGGTGGAGAAGGAGCGGAGGGGGGGGGGGTTCGGAAGGAGACAATGTGAAGCTTATGACTCAAGATGAATCCTTTTTAATAGACATGTTAAGTTCGATCTTCTCCACCACCCGCTGGTCTCGAGCAACATATTACAAAAGAGAAACCTCTGGGCAGGTACATGACTCAACTGCATTGATTTCCTAATCAGCCTTATGGGTTAGCAGTGATTCCAGGGATTGTATACAGCAGGGGTTACAAAGGAAGAGAAAGGAAAAGGATGGGAAGGGAGAGGTGGCATGAAAGGGCATGACAAGGCATGTTTCGGAGAGGTTGTTATGAAGGCAGAAAATACAGACGTGCTGTGTGCAGAACAACATTTTCCTTTCAATCCACTGCTGTCCTCTTGCAAATGATGAGGCATAAAGTGTTTCATTAAAAAAAAAGCTTTTGAATGGTTGAGGGAGCACCTGTTGAAGGAAAACGATTAGGAAACTCAATAATGCATCTTGACTGGGAAATGTATGCAATCTTCGACCAATGTATGCTTTTTGACCAAGTGGTGTAATTTTTAGCCAATTTGTGTGATTTAATTTGTGTGATTTAATTTGTGTGACCAATTTTTAGCCAATTTGTGTGATTGCAGTCCATTGGTTTTGTTTACAGTCGAGGCTTCTGGAGGAGCTTGAACACAGAATGGATCAGGACTCAACACCACAAAACGGAGCAGCAGGAAGAGAAGGAGAAAAAATACCAACAGCAGGGCCAAGAGAGAATATAGATGGAGATGGACAACAAGGGATGCAGGTAAGGATGGGGGGTAGGGGAGAGTGCAGGGGTGGATAAGATGGACACAGAATACATTTTCAGGAAGGAAAAAACTGGAAATTTGGAGACAGGGGAGTGGGTGGATGGGTGGTTAAATGTGGGTAGAAAAGATCATGGTTTTGGATTGGGGGTGATCAGAGATGGTGGTGAACAGCTTTCTTGAGGACATGGAGGGAAGAATGAGGTTGAAGAGAATGTGGAAGTTGATTCCACAGGCAGGACAACAAAAAAAAGGAACAAATGAGTGGAGGTGAGAAGTGATCCTGGATTTTGTGAGTTTCGCGAGAAGGGGGTTGATGGTGAACCGTGTGTCCTGAAGAAACCTGGGGCAGGGGGGGGGGACAAACCAGAGAGAGAGAGAGAGCAGAGGGTGCAAGACCAGAAAGGAGATGGTAGAAGACAGAGACCACTGACTTGTCTGTGATGGCAAAGTGACAAGCCCATTGACTCAGCTTCATCGTGGGAGATTCCAATGATATTGAAGACCTTGGTTTCAAGTTGAGCAAGTTGAGCATCCAGGTGTCAAGTTGAGCAAGATGTGAGGCAGGGGAGCCATCGCAGAGGGAAGACAGTATTGTATCAAGCTGTGGATGAAGGCCTTCTAGGTGGACAAGAGTTCAGGTGTGCCAAGGAAGGATTTTGTATGACGGATTAGCCCAACTTCTGCGATTTTTGTCCAATCCGTGCAATTTTATACCAATTTGTGTTTTTTGGCCAATTTGTGTGATTTTTTGACCAGTTTGTGTAATCTTCGTAGTAATTCCAGGCATTGTACAGAGCAGGTGTTACAAAGAAAGAGAAAGGAAAGGGAAGGTGGGGTGTTGTGTGGATTGGTGGGGGGGGGGGGGTTGAAATGGTATATGTACAGTAGGAGTTGTTATAAAATATAACATGACTCTATTATCCTTTCAATCTACTGCTGTCCTCTTGCAATTAGTGAGGTACAAAGAGTAAAAAGGTTTTGAATCACCGAAAAATTACTGGCAAGGTTTTTTAATCACCCGGAATGTCATTGAAATACCAGCAATGTTTTCGAATGACCAGGAAGGTTTTTTAAAATAATGTGGAAGGTGTTTGAATCACTAGGAAGGTTTTTGAATAATTGGGAAGATTTTTGAATAATTGGGAAGGTTTTTGAAGAATTGGGAAGGTTTTTTGAATAACATGGAAGATTTTTGAATCATTGGGGAGCTTTTTGAATCACCAGCAATGTTTTTGAATCACTGGGAAAGTTATTGAATAATTGCAAATGTTTTTGAATCACCAGGAAGGTTTTTGAATGAGGAAGGTTTTTCAATCACCAGGAAGATTTTTGAATTATTGGAAAGGTTTTGGAATCACTGGGAAGGTTTTCGAATTTCCAGGAAAGTTATTGAATAATCGGGAAGGTTTTTGAATAATCGGCAAGGTTTTTGAATCGCTGGGAAGGTTTTGGAATCACCGGGCAAGTTATTGAATAATCGGGAAGGTTTTTGAATAATCGGCAAGGTTTTTGAATCACTGGGAAGGTTTTGGAATCACCGGGGAAGTTATTGAATAATCGGGAAGGTTTTGAATCACTGGGAAGGTTTTGGAATCACCAGGAAAGTTATTGAATAATTGGGAAGGTTTTTGAATAATTGGGAAGGTTTTTGAATCACTGGGAAGGTTTTTGAATCACCAGGAAAGTTATTGAATAATCAGGAAGGTTTTTGAATAAGCGGGAAGGTTTTCGAATAACCAGGAAAGTTATTGAATAATTTGGAAGGTTTTTGAATCACTGGGAAGGTTTTAGAATCAGCAGGAAAGTTATTGAATAATTGGGAACGTTTTTGAATAATCAGGAAGGTTTTTGAATCACTGGGGATGCTTTTGAATCACTGGGAAGGTTTTGGAATCACTGGGAAGGTTTTGGAATCACCGGGAAAGTTATTGAATAATCGGGAACGTTTTTGAATTCGGAAAGTTTTTCAATCACCAGGAAGGTTTTTGAATATTTGGGAAGGTTGTTGAATCACTGGGAAGGTTTTTGAATCGAGTATGCAATCCTTCAGAGTGGACTTTAAGCTGGTTGTCCCATCTGCTAGCACAATCACTTGTGTCGGTTAAAGATCACATGGTGGCTTTCGAAAAGTATTTCCAAGATTCAAATTATTTAAAATATTTCAAAGATTCACATTATTTAACACTGACGTGTCGAATTGTGCAAATGAATTTATGGGCTATAGATTTATTATGTATGCAAACGTGGCAGATTTTCTGACCAAGAAGCCTCCCACGTCCTTATCCTCATCCGCTCCGTAGAGTCCTCTTCCCTTCTTTCACCATCCTTCTCTGTCCTCCCTGTTTACCTTCTTTCCCCACTGCTCTCACACTTCCCTAATCTCTTTGCTCTTTTCTTTTTCTCATGTATAATTTTGTCATATCAGTCCCACGCGTGATGATGTGTGAGCTTTTTCTGGATGCTTCTCACCCAACCGATGTCTTGACGAGTAGTTGTTTACTACACAAGTACAGCAAACGTTTGTTCAATAAAATGAGTATCAATTTGAGCTTTATTAGTATTGATGAATATTAATTTACTTAAATATATAAAAGGTGAATCTATTGCATTTTCACAACAAATTTTGCTCAGACTCTTTGGCCCCTCTCTCTCCCCCACCCATTCTGAAATACTAAAGCTGCTCCAGGACAATGAAAGCAGGATGCCATTAACAAAGCAAACTAATCTCAAAGCTAACAGATTAGAGAAAAGATTTGTAATTTGGTCAGGAATGGAGGTGGACAATTTAACTTTGATCCTCCATGAGCCCTAACCAAGGTATATAAGAAGGTGAAAGAGAGGTAACACTTTGATCGTAATCTACTTCTATATCATTTACAAGGATCCAGCCAGAAGTATGAAGGAATAATTAATTCATATTGACTGATGAATAGATGAACACATCAACAAATACTGTATCCAGGATAGAGCTATGATGAATTCACCTACTTACAGTGAGTGAATCTTTGGACTCACATGGTGGCTAAAGGTACACACACTCACCTCCAGGCTGTTTAGCCCATGTTTGAATCCGGACCCAGCTATAAACTGTCATTCTGGTGTTTCACAGGCAGGGTGATTCATCATTGTGTGTTCCGTTCATCGGATGGACGTTCATCTGGGTGTCCCGTCACCAGTATTAGTTGGTGGATGTTAAAGACCCCACGGTGTCCTTCGCGAAAGGTAAGCGAGCTATCGCTGGCACCCTGAACAAATTACAAATTCTTGCCCTGACCAGCAGAGGGCACTGCATCAGCAACACAGCCGTGCCCTCGGCAAATGATGATACCCTGCATCCTTGTGCTGCATACGAACGAAGAAAATAGTGTTTCTATGTAATCTCATGGACCATTTTGTGGCTGTAGCATTGCCAGTGTATAGAATAATCACAAAACTCATGCGAAAATACAAGCACAACCAACTTGTGGTGATGCCAAAAGACAAAGGCTGAGAAAGTTCAATGGGCTACGTCGTTTGGGTTCGAGTCCCAACCCGAATGAAAACTGTCTTGCTGGTGATTCGCAAGGAGGGCTTGGTCAAGTACGCAATCCCATGAATTGCTCTGATTGAGAGGGAGCCCGATTAGCTTGGAAGTCTAATCCATTGTTAAAATTATTTTTGGCTTACAAGAAGATGGTTTCTTGTTTTATTGATTTCCAATATTTCTCAGATCCACTAAATGACAATCATAGATTGAGCGCAACACTGTGGACGAGCCAATTTGAAAACCCAGTACCCAGTCGTAATCATGGCATCTCTCGTCCATTGTTAAACAGCTCGTCTCCGACCCCCACCACCCTCGCCCTCTCAAAACGAGCATGATATCACTGTACTTGTTTTGCACATTTCTGTTGTTTCATATACTAGTACATCCACTTCCTCCATGAGTGGGAGGAAGGGTCATGTTGTTATCCTCTCTGGGGTATTCAGCCGACAGTAGATCTAGGCTCGGGTCCATTCGTTTGTGGAGGATGTGGTAAGCATATATATATATATATATATATATATATATATATATATATATATATATATATATATATATATATATATATATATATATATATATATATATATATATATATATATCCTTTCTTGCCTTATACCCTGGAATTAAATCAGACTTTTATCACTTTCATTTACACATCATAATCAACAACTTCCAAATGAAAATCAAATTCTACTAATTTCAGAAAATTAATTAAAAATACAAAACTAGAATATCTTGGTTGGATAAGTGTCCATCCCACTGAGTTAACACTTGGTGGAAACACCTTTGACAGCAATTACAGCTATGAGTCTGTTGGAATAGGTCTCTACCAACTTTGTACACCTTGATTGGGAAATATTTGCCCATTCTTCTGTACAAAACTGTTCAACCTCAGTAAAGTTATGTGGGAAGCGTTGATGGACAGCAATCTTCAAGTCATGCCACAGATTTTCGATTAGCATTGAGGTCGAGGCTCTGACTTGGCTACTCAAGGACATTTATCTTTTTGTTCCTCAGCCACTCCAATGTATCTTTGGCTGCGTGCTTCGGGTCGTTGTCATGCTGAAAGGTGAACTTCCATCCTAAGTTCAGCTTTCTTGCAGAGAGCAACAGGTTTTCCTCGAGGGTTTTTCTGGATTTTGCTCCATACATTTTCCCTTCTATCCTGACAAGTGCCCCAGTCCCTGCTGATGGGAAACATCACCATAACATGACGATGCCACCACCATGCTTCACAGTAGGGATGGTGTTCTTTGGATGATGTGCCTTGTTGGGTTTGCACCAAACATAACATTTTGCATCTAGTCCAAAAAGTTCCATCTTGGTTTCATCAGACCACAAAACTTTTTCCCACATGGCTTCAGAATCTCCGGAGTGTGTTTTTGCATACCTTAAACAAGACTCAAGATGGGCTTTTTGGGGGTAATGGCTTCCTTCTTGCCACCCTACCGTACAGGCCAGACTTGTGGGGTGCTTGGGATATTGTTTACACATGCACACAGTGACCAGTCTTTGCCATAAAGTCCTGTACCTCTTTCAAAGTTTCCATTGGCCTCTTGGGTGGCCTCTCTAATCAGTCTCCTCCTTGCTTGGTCATCCAATTTGGAAGGACGGCCTGATCTCGGCAGGATTTTGGTAGTACTATACGCCTTTCACTTCTTCATGATTCTCTTGACTGTGCTCCCAGGGATATTCAAGGCCTTCGAAATATTTTCAGACCCATTCCCTGATCTGTGCCTTTCCACAACTTTATCCCGGAGGTCTTTTGAAAGCTCCTTGGTGCTCATGGTTGAGTCTTTGCTGTGAATTGCACTACCCAGCAGAGGAAACCCACAGGAACAGCTGATTTTATTCTGAAATAATCAGAATCACTACAACTTAACACAGGTGGAGGCCAATTAACTTGGTGTATGATTTTGAAGGTGATTGGGTACACCTGAGCTAATTCAAAATTGCTAATATAAGGGGGGTGAACACTTATCCAATCAAGATATTCTAGTTTTGTATTTTTAATTAATTTTCTGAAATTTGTATAATTTGTTTTCCACTGGGAGGTTATGGGTTGCGATGTGTAAATAAAGGTTGAAAAGTCTGATTTAACACAATTAAATTCCAGGCTGTAAGGCAACAAAAGGTGAAAATTTTGAAAAGGGGTGTATACTTTCTGTAGGCACTGAAGCTTATCATAGCATTTCATTGTTTTATTAGTATTAATATTGTTTTGTAATAGCATTAATATTTTGTCATTATCATTCATGTTGTTCTTATTTCGATATTAGAAGCAGCCTTGGAAAAACGCCGTGATTAGCTATCTTAACACGGATATACACCTTAACACAGATTTCACCCAAGGAGGAAAACCCCCATGGGGAGGGCAGCAAATGAAGTCACTACAACCTCCATCGTGTGACCCTCAGTCCTCCTGTCAAGTTTGATTGACATTGGATAAGTAATCACCGAATGGATCATGGCCAAAAAGACAGGCAGACAAACAGACACCAAATTGCGTATTTTAGTGTGATGGGTGACTCGATACCATCAACAATGAAAACAAAGTAGGTAGAAAATAAAACTTTATGTAAACTCTTTGAAAACGAGAAGAATCCCTGATGGAAGAACTTCAATAAATAATATAAACAAATGTAACAAACATCCATCTGTCCTGCACACAGAATAGGAGGCCTGGGGTGAGATTGGGGGGACATGATGAGCAGAGGAGCAGAGGGGAGGAGGGGGTTAGGGTTCACAATGTTTTTTGCTTTTAATAATATGACTTTTCACCAGTAGCATAAAGAAAACACCCACCATTGGGAAAACTGTGACTGCCTGGAAGCTACATCGATCTGTGCTGAGTTTCACTGGCACTGGACCATTTCTTCATCGTTGTTGGGAAAACGTTTTGACTCCCCCTCGTATCTGATCACATAGTGCATGTGTCAGCAAAAGTTTTGAACTCGATTATTCGGTCATGTTGCATTATTCCTTCATGTTGTTGTGATGGGCAATGGGGCTCAACTTAGCCACTGTTGTAATTCACTTCTTTCATTTCACATGGCAGGAATCACACTGATACCACATTAGCACGATGAAGCCTTCCTTTTTCTCGAATATTCTGGCACCCTATGCTCCACTCTTTGGGGGTCAACCATGACCTAACTGGACCTTCATCTGAGCCAGTTCTGGTTGCAAGAAGCACCAGAAGCATATTGGTTACTGTTACTCAATCGTTACTCCTGGCGGACGAATTCCACATGTTTAGCTCATAGTATAAGTCCTCATAATAGCAGGAAAAACGGTTTCATCCACTCTGAAAATACTGACACACCTGAGATACAGCCAGACCTTGATCATATATGTTCTATGCTAAGGCCCCTAGGGGATCATTATATCATAATCACAACAACATGAGTTCTCTTACAAGGAATTTCAACACAGGAGACCATAAAGCCTGCGCAATGGTTGTCGACCTATTGTTGTTTAGCCGTGCTCTATCCTTTTCAAATGCTGAGCGACAAGCAAGGGAGCAGCACGTACCATGTTAAAATCTTTGGTATGACTCAAGCCAGGGTCGGGTTCAAGCCACCGACGTCCGACACTCGGAGCAAATGTTCGAAACATTGCACCACCAAGTCTGGTTCATGGTGTTTCAGATGTGTGAAATAAGTTTTTATTGAAAAGCTAAAAAAAATATTTCAGTGCTCAAGCAACAGTTCTCCCCAAAACGTGATGGAAACGAACAAATTTAAAAGTGATGCCATTTCCAAGCCTTTCCTTTTATTCATAAACCTGGCATAGCAGTAAATATATATATCAATGATTGTCGCTGGCATCATGGCCAAATTCCCTTTTGCTGCATTCTCATTCGAGTAACCTGTGTCGGAGAGGCAACCCATCCAGGATTGTAACCCTTAGCCCATGAAATTGTCTTGACAACCTTATGTGCCTCACAGCATGAGGAGGATAAACAAGTTCTAAGCTCTAATTAGAACTTATTGCTTTGGATTTGAGCTGTCTTGTTGGGGTTGGCCTCCCAACCTGACTGTAAAGTTTTGGATTTGTGCTTCAAAGGCAGGGCGTTGCATCACACAGTGTGCCGTCTCTCGGATGGGCATTGAGCAACGTAATAAACTAGCGCAGCACTCGGTACACCGCATACCTCCGCCAGGCTGAACAGTTTACGGTTTGTATCCCACTGATAGGCCGAATCTGCATCTGAACCTTACCCAAAATCTAATCAGCTTGTTCTTGTCACACACCAAACCTGTTCCCAAGTTTTGGCTAAATCTGTCCATACATTTTTGAGATATCTCGCTCACACACAGACATATAGAAAGACAGACAGACAAACGGGTGAAAACATCACCTCGGTCCACCTTCGGTGGCAGATGTAACAACTTATTGTATGTAATAAACAATCCTTATATGTGGCAACTTTCCTTTCAGCTTCCTCGTAATGCAGTCCATGGAAGAATAGAATATTCATTTCTATGTTCTTAATTCCTGCTAAGTCGAGATAATTGTCTGTTCAAAGAAACCAGCACATCCTCCAACTCATCTGGCTGCCAGGTTTGCACCTCTCTTTCAGAAGTCGTCTTGAATTTGCGGGAATTGATGTCCATGGGATGACCGTTCATCATTTTGCCAGAGGACACTTCTTAACCGATCTCATGGCACTTCTTGTTGCGCTCAAGTTTGACTGTGCTTGACTAACAAGCTTCACGAGTATATTTTCTCATGGTCTTGATATGATTGCAGGTCGATACGACGAGGGCAGAAGGGGACTGCAAATCAGGGTGTAAACTTACTAGTGGTGGTGTGATGCACTTCGACGTGACATCATAGGTCCTGATGATGCGATAGTAGAGAAACCATAAACTTAAGCTTTTGATTTAAACCGTACAAGGATTTCACTCCACGTCTTTGTTCCAAGTAAATCCACTGTAAACTGCAGGGAAACGTTTCCACAAGCATGCATTCTTTTACAGGATGGAATATACCATACACTATCAGTTTGGTATGGATGACGTATCATAGGATTGGCCGTGTTCTTCGATGATGTCCTTATGGGATTCTGATGTACCATACTCTGTTTACAGAGCGTCGGTGCTGCCGAAGAAGCTTCTTGGCACGGGTTATTCTGGGTGGTTTGCCATTGCCTTCCCAGCATTGCACCCACATTGATGAACCACCCTGTCTGTGAAACACTGGGATGACAGTTTATAGCCGGGTCGGGATTCTAACCCAGGACAGAAAGCTTCGAGGTGTGTGCACATCTAAGTCATCCTGCCAGCCCCCTTTACGAGATGGAGAGAATATAATCCTTTAACTTTTCCAACATCTCACACCAAAAGGTCTGAATAAAATAGGTGAATGAGGCTGTTGGTAGGCAAACACATACCTTTTATGCAACGATACTACATTTCTTTCAAAAAGACTTTACTCACCATAAAAACTGCTCCAATAGTCTTGAACTATTTGATACTTTTCTTCAGAAGAACATGTTCTAGTATATACATATATATATATATATATATATATATATATATATATATATATATATATATATATATATAAATATATATGATAAATTTTTCACACCGGTCATATCTTCTACCAACTCCTCTGGCTTCAAGATTTTGACTTACTATGTAGATTTGACAGGATGTGCATATCTGAGGTGAGGTGTTCCCTTAATTATCACCTCTTTTGTCTGCCAGCTGGGTCACAGCCTTTGACACATGCTCAGCTTCCTAGCGGGGGAAATCGGCTCAATTAGCAAACCTGTTATCCCATTCCACTGAACAGTCTCCAGCACACCCCATCCCAAGCTCCCTTTGGGATCCTGGAACAAAGACAGAGGGTCAATGGATGAGGTCTCGGTCTGATGTTTATCTTATAGACTATATTGCCCTATCTTCATCGACTCTTCCTGCTGCCAACACTTCTCACTGTATATGCTTTCTCAATCTCAAAGACAATGTGACCTATAACTTCGAGAAGCTTTAGAGACGAGACATGTTTGGAAACCTGTACACCCTCCATTTTTTTGAATCACTTTGTTTATCAACTACAAGTATGAAAGGATTCCTTAAGAATGATGGGATTTGATCAAATAATACAGGAACCCCAACTTCAAATTCCATATACTCTGTTGATGTGTCTATCATTATCTACACTAATGTCCGCGTAGTTCATATAAAAGTACTGAACATCGATTTGTCCTATTATCCTTGTCCTTATTGCAATAAAGGGCTAACTTTACTTTGAGATTTAAAAAAATAAAAAAAACAAGCAAACTGAAACCATTATCAAACAATTCTTAACTGCGAGCAACTTTTCATGATCTTGAATAGTTCTGGAAATTACTTATTATACAAAAGGTAAAGTAACAAAACTTGAAATGAAACGACTTGTTGTTTCTTTTACAAATATTTTCAATATTAATTTCAAGATGATTGATGCAAAAGGACACGTCTTGAAGACAAAAAAATGTGTCTTGAGGATAAAATATATATGACGTGCTTGGACGTGGTGGTATTTATAAGAATTATTATTGTTGTACTAGCAAGGGATACCCGGCGTTGCCCAGGGGAGGGGAGAGGAATACCCGCCGCTGCCTGGCTGGGTGAGCTTTTCCTGGCGGAACTTTCAGGATGTGTTGGACATTGAAAAGCGATGGAGTTATTGGCCTCATGATGGTTTCCTCTTGCTCGTAGGCCGGCGGCAGCACTGCCTGACCCCGCATCCCAACACACACTTTCTAGCAAGCAGCCTTTGGGGGTCTCAAAACGGATGTCAAGGCCAACTTGTGGTACCTTAAAATCTTGCCCAGATTCTCAAGCGCCCACACCCAAAATTTGGCGCCTCTAGGTGTTGCGTTTCAGCTGTGAAAGGATAACATACAAATGCACAAACAAACAAGCAAGCACTTGAAAATATTGATCGAGGTAACTGAGTATCGGAGATGAAGATCATTTTTGTAATTCTTGTTTTCTTAACTGAGAAGTTGTTTTTGCTTTAGTATCGTACTTTGCTGGAATAACAGATCAGCTGACACCTGCAGAAAGGGCTTTGTGCAAACAGCTGTTTCAGGCAAACAAATCGCTGGTTATTCACGTGTCTTGAAGACATGACCATTGGGAATTTGCATGAAAGGAATCCCGACGGAGCTTTCGCAAGATGTTCAATTGACTCTGCACAAATCTGTTCAGTTAAGCTGAAATGTACAAGACACTTTCCCAAAGTATGAAATCCAATTGGCTGATGAAGAAATGCTTATAAGTGATAGTTTGAGGATCACCTTCATAAGAAGCATGCAAAATGGTGGAATTTGTCCTCTATGTTCCTCTGAATGCCAAAAACTTTCAAAATTTCCATCAGCACACCGTACTCCCTTTTCATTCCTACTTTCCCTCACTTCACTCCTGATTTCCTCCCATTCTCTTTGTTTCATCAAAAAAAATTTTTTTTAATTTCTCCCCACACCCCACCTTGGTCCTTCCTGAATCAGCAATATGTAAATGCTCCATCCATTGTATTAGCATGTCGAGGTATAGGTGGCAATATGTCCTGCAATACACCTTACTCATAAATTGTAGTGCTATTATTTCATCTCCGAGAATGTACAAAGTGGGACGTCACTTGCACCTTCTAATTATATGTTATGGAGTAAATACGGAGCCACGCAAAACAAATTGTGGTGAAAAGCTCGACCAAACAACATCAAATTTTGTTTATTTATCCTCCTCATGCAGTTGGGCCCATTAGGCTGCCATGCAGTTTCATTGGCGAGGGGTTACAATCCTAAATCCTGGATGGGTCGTCATTCCGACGCACGACATTCGACTGAGAATCAGCAGATTGGACGCCCAGTTCAACTTCTATCCAGACTAAGGGACGGCACACGCATGTTGTTGCCTGACCCTGCATATGAAACAACAGGATGACAGTACAGCTGGACTGAGGTTCAAACCCAGGCAAGACAGCTCAGTCTTGACAATACTTTGTTGGATGCAGTTATCACGATATTTCAGACGACAAAGTGGAATGCTGCACAGTTTAAAAGGTATGCATCGCCCCCTGTTGGAACAATGATGGTTCAAACCAACAACATTAAATGCTCGAATCAATGTTCACCTTGTGCAGAGCAAAGTGCTCCAAACACGTATTCCAAATCAGGAGGCATGCACTGAATTATGTGTCCACAATACATTTTCCCTTCATGTTATGCATTCAGGATCATCGCTAATCAGGAGGCCAATGTCTTCCTTACTTATTGAATACACCCTGATCCATCACATCATTCCATATTAGAAAGGTTTCCCCACCACTGTAGTAACCATAACATTGCATCCTCTTTAATAATACAATATAATGATAATAATAATAATAATAATAATAATAATAGGAGTTCTCTTGCAAGGAATTTGAACACAGGAGGCGGCCATTCGGCACATCAATGTCTGGCTAGTATTGCCAACTTGTGGTTGGTTGTTCATGCTCTATCATTTTTTTTAAATGCTGAGAATCAAGTAAGGGTGCAGCATGTACCATTTTAAAAACCTTTGGTATGACTCAACTGGGTTTCAAACTGCTGACCTCCAAGACTCAGAGAGGATACTCCAACCATTACGTCACAAAGTCCTTCTGTAGACTGGAGACCTTATGATACACTAACAGAAGTATGCATCCCCAGGGACTGGAAAAGTTTAAGTTAATCTCTCAATGTAAATTATTTCATGGATTTTAAAAAGGTTAATTGTCTTCCACTCTTGGTTTCACTCAGAGCCAAAGCTCTGAGCTACTTATACCACCCATCACGAAATGGCGGTGCAGCATCAGGTGGGGAGACGTTCAGTTTGTTTAAAAAGAGGGAAAAATATATCTATTTTAAATTGTTTGTTACTCCATGAAGATCTGTATTAAATCTATTATAATTCAAGTGTTCAAGTTGATTTTAAAGATTACTGGAAGGGACAATAAAGTGACTGACTATAAAAGCATCAAGAAAAGTGAAATGAAGATGAAAAATAACAAATCAGCAACTTTTCAAACGCAGCATGGGAAACGGTCACTGTAAACAGGAGACAGACAAACGCACGGACAGACACCAAGGTTTTCAATATTGTCACATCATTGGCCCAACTAATGTCGAGCTCGTTGTGGCAGGAGGTTAAAATGCTGGGATGTACCAAACGGTTTTAACTCCTGTGGGGACATTCCGAATTATGGCAGACAACGTGTGTGTGCGGTTGTGAGGAGGGACATGAGAACCTTTTACAAAACAAACGGGTTTATTCTGGAACCAAACTAGATGGGCACTCGGTAGAGTGCATACCTCCGCAATGCCTGATCCACGAGAACATATTGGGCACAACACATATTGAAATATCAATGATATATGTAGTTTGTGGCCCGATCTCTCAATGGTAAAGAATCACTTAAAAAACTCTAGTAGTCGGATCCGGATCCAGATATTCACCAAAATATAATCACTTTGTCCTTGTCACACACCCAACCTGTCCACAAAATTTTCTCCAAATCCGTCCTCAACTTTTTGAGATATCCTGTACACAAACAAACAGAAAGGGGGTGAAAACATAACCTCCTTCACCTTCATTGGCAGAGGTAAGAATTGCTACTTTTGGAGAGTGTCTCCTCCAGCTTGATTTGGGTTTACATCGCTTATTTCGAAAAGGTGTTTACTCTTGCTGAAGCCACATGCTCTATCCTGGGTGCAGATTTTCTTTTTTGTATGTCATTTCAACCTCCTTGTCGACGTCAAACATCGCCAACTATTGGATGCCTCAACACAGCCTAGTGTTCTTGGTAAAGCATCCACTGTTTCGTCGCTGGATATCACGAACACTACTTGGCCAAAAGTATGCGGACACCCCTTCTAATTAGTGTTTCAGCCACACCAATAGCTGACAGGTGTATAAAATCAAGCACACAGCCATGCAATCTCCGTAGACAAACATTGACAGGAGAATGGGCCGGACTGAACTGCTCAAAGACTTTCAACGTGGCACCGTCATAGGATGCTACCTTTCCAACAAGTCAGTTCATCAAATTTCTGCCCTGTTGGAGTTGCTCCAGTCAACTGGAAGTGCTGTTATTGTGAAGTGGAAACGTTTAGAAGCAACAACAGCTCAGCCATGAAGTGGTCTGCCACACAAGTTCACAGAACGGGACTGCTGAGTGGTGAAGTGGGTAGCATGGAAAAATCATCTGTCAATGGTTGCAACACTCACGAGTTCCAAACTGATGCTGGAAGCAACATCAGCACAAGCACTGTTCGTCGACATCTTCATGAAATTGGTTTCCATGGCTGAGCAGCCACACACAAGCCTAAGATCACCATTCGCAATGCCAAACATCGGCTGGAGTGGTGTAAAGCTCACCGTCATTGGACTCTCGAGCAGTGGAAATGTGTTCTCTGGAGTGATGAATCATGCTTCACCATCTGGCAGTCCAACAGATGAATCTGGATTTGGCAGATGCCAGGAGAACGCTACCTGCACGAATGCATAGTGCCAACTGTAAAGTTTGGTGGACGAGGAATTATGGTCTGGGGCTGTTTTTCATGGTTCGGGCTAGGCCCCTTAGTTCCAGTGAAGGGAAATATTAATGCTACAGCTTCAGACGATTCTGTGCATCCAACTTTGTGGCAACAGTTTGGGGAAGGGCCTTTCCTATTTCATCATGACAATGCCCCCATGCACAAAGCGAGGTCCATACAGAAATGGTTTGGCGAGATCGGTGTGGAAGAACTTGACTGGCCTGAACAGAGCCCTGACCTCAACCCCATCGAACACCTTTGGGATGAATTGGAACGCCGATTGTGAGCCAGACCTAATCGCCCAACATCAGTGCCCGACCTCATGAACGTTATTGTGGCTGAATGTAAGCAAATCCCCGCAGCAATGATCCAACATCGAGTGGAAAGCCTTCCTCGAAGAGTGGAGGCTGTTATAGCAGCTAAAGGGGGACCAAATCCATATTCGTGCCCATGATTTTGGAATGAGAAATTGGATGAGCAGGTGTCCACATACTATTGGCCACGTTGTGTATCTTCCGTCCACATAAACGTGCCCTTTTCAGAAAGTACTTTATGACTTTCCGTCCATAATGCACCCATTAGTGACAATCCAGCCCACAAACACCTGATCACGCATCGCATCAAGACCATGGGACCCACTGTTTTTGCACGTGCTTGCTGACTCGCATCTGAGAAATTATGTATCGCCCGCCAGGAGTTTGACTATATGTTACTTCAGGGGATCATCTGACCATCGTCCAGCAGTTTGGCTTCACCGCTACACATGGTACCCAAAAAGACCATGGAAATTGGTGTCCTCGTGAGGATTACTGGTCCTCAAACAACGCAACTGTTCCAGACCTTTGCCCCATCCCAAACATTCAGGATTTTACACCACATTCCATAGCGCTAAAATCTTCTCCAAAGTCGATCTCATTCCTGCGTACCATTAGATTCCCGTGAATCCACATGACATCCCGAAGACAGCCGTCTCCACATCTTTTGGTTTGTTTGAACTCCTTTGGATGTCGTTCGGCCTTTCCAATGCCACACAAACCTTTCAGCATTTTATCGATCACTTGCTCTGGGGATTATATTTTTGCTTTGTGAGTATAGATGATATTCTAATCACCACTGCAGAAGAACATCAGGAACACCTATATCTCCTCTTCACCTGTTTGCAGGACTTCGGCATCATCATCAATCCCACAAGTGCATTTTTGGCTTTCCAGAGTTCAATTTCCTCGGCCACTGTGTTAACCGCTCAGGCATCCGCCCGCTCGAGGAGAAGGTGCAGATTTTTCGTCATTTCCCGTTATCTTCATCTCAACGCAAACTGCGAGAATTTTTGAACCTCAGCAACTTTTACCATCGATTTATTCCAAACGCAGCCACAACACTGCAGTCACTGAACAAGTTACTCACAACTGGTAAGCACCCTGAAGTGTTCTGATAGTCGGAGCCAACCTTCCACACCATCAAACATCCACTGGTCCACACCTCACTCCTGATTCATCTGAAGCAAAGGCACCAGCATGCCTGATAGTAGATGCATCTGAAGTCACGGTGGGTGCGGCACTTCACTCGTTCATCGATGCCGAATGGTGTCCATTGGCCTTCTTCTCTAATACGCTAAACCACCAAAGTGCGTGTGCAGTGCCTTCGATTGGGAATTACTCGCTATATACCTTGCCATCCAGCACTTCCGCAACTTATTTGAGACCAGATAATTATCTGTCCTGACTGACGACAAACCTTTAACTTTCACTCTCTCCAATCATTTGGACTCTCACTCTCCTCGCACACTTCGCCAACTCAGTTATATCACGCAATGCATCACTGACATCCGCCACATCAAAGAAATTGCGAACTCAGCGACCGATTCTCTTTCACACATCGAGGTATTGGTGTTGTCATCTACGAGCGCACTGGCTATCAATTTTAATGCACTTGCAGCAGCCCAATGGGAGGACGCGGAGCTCTACCATCTGCAGTCAGTAGTAGGTTCGCTTACATTTCGTGAGGTACCACTTCCAGGGACAAACACGGCCTTGTGTGTGTGTGTGATACATCGATTGGAAAGTCACGCCCTTTGGTTCCTGTGGTATTCCGTGGTACAGTCTTTGACACTTTTCACTCACTCGCGCACTCGTGTATTCAAGAAACCCAACGACTCGTCATGAAGCGCTACGTTTGGCCACGCATTAACGCTGACGTGTGCCATTCGGCCAGGCAATGTCTTCAATGTCAACGTTCCAAGATCCATTGTCTGACTGTTGCACCACTTGGTAGCTTTTTTTTTAATTTTTTTTATTTTTTATTTTTTTATTTTTATTTTTTGTATACCTTGGTCGAGGCTCGTATGAGAGCGAACACACAACTCACAGCAAGGAGGCATGAGACAAGAGGGGCAGGAGTGGAAGGGACAAAACATTGGGGAACAGACACAGGTGAACTGTGGAAGGGAGAGGGATGGGGATGGGACGGGGAACATGGCGAGGAGAAGATGGACATTACAGGGACTTTCAGGAAGGAAAGCAGAATAATTGAAGGAAGTGGGCTTGGGTGGATTATCGGGGGTAGAAAAGATCGAGGATTTGGATGGGGGAAGATAAGAGGTGGTGGTGAACAGCTGTTTTGAAAGCCTGGAGGGAAGAATGGGAAAGAATAGAGTGAGGAAGTTTATTCCAAAGGCGGGAAAAAAGAGGAATGAAAGAGTGAAGATGAGCAGTGATTCGTGATTTTGGTAGTTTTACCAGAAGGGGGTTGTTGGCGGACCTTGAGCGCCCTGTGGAAATGTGGTGGGGACAAATCGCAGAGAGAGCAGGGGGGGCAAGGCTGGAGAGGAGTCGGTAGAAGACAGAAAGACCACCGACTAACCTGCGGTGATTGAGTGAGAGGCCCAATGACTCAGCTTCATTGCGGGAGATGCCAATGATCTTAAATGCCCTGGTTTCGACAGCGTGAAGTCGAGAAAGGTGGGAGGCAGGAGCACCAGCCCAGAGGGGAGAGCAGTACTCCATCAGGCTACGGACAAAAGCTTTGTAAGTGGTCAGGAGCTCAAGAGGGCCGAGGAAGGACTTTGCACGACGGAGGATTCCCAGTCGGCGACTGGCTTTTGAGGCAAGGTTGGAAATGTGACTTTCCCAGGAAAGGTCATGGCAGATAGTGAGACCCAGAAGCTTGAAAGAAAAGACTTCTTCCAGAGGATTGTTGAGAAAGTGGATGGGGGGGTTTTGTAAACGGTCCTTTCGAAGAGACATAGTGAGAGTGTGAGATTTGTCTGGATTGAAAGACATGTTCCACGTGTTGGACCAGTTTGTGATTTTATCCAGATCTGCAGTGAGCGAAGAAGCTGCTGCTTGCCGGTCTGAGGGATGACAGATGGTACGGCAGAGGGTGGAGTCATCGGCAAAGAGAAATAGAGGATTTTCCAGAGAGTCCGAGAGATCATTGATGAAAACCAGAAAAAGAACAGGGCCCAGAACGCTACCTTGAGGAACTCCAGCCTGCACAGGAAGAGGGGATGAAAGAACTCCATTTAGGGCCACACGTTGACTGCAACAGGAGAGGAAGTCTGCGAGCCATGAGTGGAGATGGCCTTGAATACCATGGGAAGAGAGTTTGGTGAGTAGGGCAGGGTGCCAGACTGTGTCAAAAGCACGTGATATGTCCAGGGATACGGCTCGGATTTCCTGTCTGGCATTGAGGACCTCCATCCATTGATGGGAGAGCAGTAGCAGCATATCCAGGGTAGAGTGACCTGGTCTGAAACCAAATTGATGATTGGAAATCAAGCCATTGGAGAAGAGGAAGGATTTCATGTCTGAAGCGATGATGGATTCCATAACCTTGCTGATGATTGGGAGAAGGCTGATTGGTCTGTAGTTACAGGGATCTGTTTTTGCACCTTTTATGCAGGGCAGTGATGTTAGCAGATTTCCAAGCAGATGGCAGATGACCTTGGGAAAATGAGAGGGTGAATAGAACAGAGAGAGGGTGAGCAAGAGCAGAAGAGCAGGCTTTGAGGACACGTGGGCTGATGCCGTCTGGACCGGTTGCAGAATCTGACTCGAGGTTTGAAAGCAAGCTCTCCACCTTGTCAGGAGAAAAGGATACAGAGTCCAGGGACAGTTGGGTGCGACTGGGTAAAGTGGGTAGAGATAGTGATGGGTTTGGGACACAAGATTTAGCTGCAAACACCGAGTTTAGACATTCAGCTTTATCACGTGTGGAATCAGCAGTGCGGCCATTTGAGGTAAGGGAGAGGATGGAGGGGGAACATACACCAGAAACAGATTTGATTAAACGCCACCAGGATTTTGAGGAGGGAGAGAGGTTTGAGAGTTCAGACTTGAGATGAGAAAGATGTTGTTTTCTGGCTCTCCTGAGGGTAGATACACACTTGTTCCGAGCTTTGTGGAAAGAACTGAGATTGCCCTCAGTTGGGTTTGCTTTCCATGAGGCAAAGGCAAGTTGTTTCAGGACAACTGCCTCGCCACAAGCTTCAGTAAACCAAGGGCAGGAGGAAGGGTAAGACAACTGAACACGAGAGGGGATAAATCTGTGCATGAGGGAGAGCAAGATGGGCAACACCAGATGGGCATTTCGACAAGGTCCATGTTGATCTTGTGGTCCCCTACCACCTTCAAATAGGCACCCCTATTTACTGACTTGTTTTGGCCTCTTCACCTGTCGGCCAGAGGCTACATCGATAGCTGACATCACCGCACCTACCAGGTCCTTTGTCCACACCTGGATCGCACATTTTGGTGTTCCATCAACCATCACTACGGATCGTGGTAGCCAGGTTGAATTGGTTCTATTTCGTGAGATTAGGACCCGATCAGCCTGATCTGATGCTTCAGCAGTCTGCAAAAAGACAGTGTAGTGGGGCAACTTAGCTAAATATAGCATAACAATTGTGCATTTTGTGAGGAAAGCACCAAATTTTGACACATAGTGTTTTGATCCGATCCTGATAAAATTTTGGTGGGAGGTTTATATCATGATCTAGTTGTGTTTTCCTGAAATTGGGCGTGGTGCGCCCATTATGGGCAGAGACACGCCCAAAAAACGTGTTTTTAGGGGGTAGCCAATTTCAATTTGCATCTTCTCCTCAGGAGTTTGTCGAATCTGACAGGGGTTTCGGTATTTGGTTAGCCCAATGGCACCTGCATAGCCCCACGGAGCTCGATTTTTCATTTTCGTCCCAAGGTCAAGGCCACAAGGTCACGAACTTAGAAAATTGCAAATTTTGACATAAAAATCATACGACCGCCCAAACTTTGAGAGCTAAGATGACAATATTTTTTATGCATAATCTTGAGGTCATTCCCCACCTAAAGTCTTGAAACCATTTTGCTCTATCTCGAACACCTTGCCCGTGGTGCCCCCTTCAAGTTTGTTTTTACGCTGATTTCATCAAAGTATGGATAATCCGAGGAGTGCGAAATGCCATAAAACGGATATGACGTTATATTGTTCCTGGAATGTTCCAGAGGAAGTTTTGCACCAAAGGTCATAATCCTTGACCTTTGACCTTTAAAGTTCACAAAGGTCAAATTTTCAAAGTTGTGGGAATCGAACCGGGTTTTCGACCTTCTTCGACGAACTAACTCCAATAAGCTATAGCACGTATCCTGTTTCCTTATTTTAATGTCCACAACATTGTTTTGTGACCTTTAAAGGTTATGCAAAGGTCAAATTTTGAAAGTTGTTGAACGAAACCGGGTTTTCGACATTTTGCAGCTAATAACCTGTCACCCGTACCTCATCATGTTGATCATTTTTATAACTTGGACAAAAATTATCACATTGTCTCATCCTTGACTTCTGAAACAATCTTCATCGTCAAATACCGCTCGTGAACCATCGTCGTCTCCAGACTTGTACTGTCTTAAAGTTAGCACTCACTGACTCCTCAGTGTACGTTTAACAAGACGACTTACTTTTGACAGTTTCCCTGATACAAGAGTCATCCATTCTAACCTTCCCAGATTGTCAAGTGGCCCATGATATTCTTACCACAATCTATGGATCCGCTTCAATTTCATACTATCTCTAACGTCATTGTTTTGATTGAGGTTAGAGCATGTTTTAGATGTTGGCCTCTCCGCTGCAGGCACACTTGGTTTTCGACAGGAAAAAAATTATTTATTATTCCAAAGGAGAGACACATTCGGCTGCAGCGATCGAATGGATTTTGGGAGTTATTGCTGTTTTGAGATAATCTATAGATCCTCAATAGACGTTGTCTTTAAGCATCTAACCCCGAACTGATTTCGACTGAAAACGATTTTGTTTTAGTTGTCCATGGCATTTTGAAAAAAAAATAGCGGCTATCTTTATTAAATCTACATCTGCTGACTCGACGCGAACCCTACTTTGCACACCTGAAAAAGTAAGAGGATGTAGCATTAGTATGGAGGAAACTATTAGAGGTAAGGTCGGTATCCTCTTTTACAAAAAATTCTGTGCTCACAGTTTCCTTCCTTCCTCTTTCTCTCTTCTCTCCCTTTATGTTGATTCCTTTACTTGCTATTTTTACCCATTGGCCTCATGCTCAGTGTCAGTTTATCCTCTTTTTTTAATCCTTGTGACATTGCTTTTCAATGGGTCGAGATATTTTAAATATAAAAAAACTTTTTATCCAGATTCTCTTTCCAAGGTACAATAGCAGTCAACGGGCAGGTGAGGGAGCTCAAGCATCAGGAATCTCAGTAAGAACACAGTGGCATGTGGATGGCGATTGTTCACTTTTGGATAAGTTGAGACATGTGACAGGTATAATACCCAAGGACTCATAATACGGAGTTCCCCTCCTCGGCAAAGTAGTACAATTAAAACTGAGACGTGGAAGAGAAAGGAGAATGACATTCTGACACCAACAACATAGAGGGAGGGAAAGAGGGAAGGAGCAAGTTTGTTGAGAGTAAGGGATGGAGTTTCAATGTTTTGCTTCATTTGAGGCATGATGAGTTGTTTTTTTTGTATGCAGTCCAAAGTTCAGGCTCATGGAAGAGCTAGAATTAGAACACTTCATGGATCAGAACACAAAAGGACAAAAGGAACAGTTGAGAGAAAAAGGGGGGGGTGCCAACAGTAGAGTTGAAGGCCAAGATTGAGGTAGACTTGGACAAACAATGGGCGTGGGGAGGGGCAGGAGAATGTATTAACGGAAAATGGTACAAACCCAACAACTCTCATCCACCGATATATTTCTCATATTTCCTATATATCCATGAGTCTGATTTGCATTCAGGAACATATCAACGGTTAACCATTTTGAAATTGCCACTTTTGTCTAAATCAGGGGTCTCCAACCTTTTTGGGCGGATGGCCACAAAACCAAAGTGGTGAGGGGCGGAGGGCCGCACCCAAAAAAAGGACGCTGAATTCTGGAAAAGAAAATATATAATTAACATGTGGAAATTTAAACAAAAATTAGTGCTGAATATATTTTTCTTGCCAACGAATATGATAAATGAATAATCGTGTTAAAAACACGTGTCTCATATGAATAAAAATTGCAGAACGCTTTGATCATTGACCCTGACTAATTGGCAGTATCGCGGGCCGCATTGTAATGTAAACTTAATATGGCAACGCGGGGCCGCATAAATCCGTCTAAGGGGCCGCATGTGGCCCGTGGGCCGCAGTTTGGAGACCCCTGGTCTAAATGCTGAAAATTATGTTCATATCAACATAGTTAATCGTTGCATTTTACCAAGGCCGCTTCTAATAACAAAAGTAACAAGAAAGTGCAATCCGAGATTGCAGACCCTCGCCAGGACTTGTTTTATGTGGAAAATAAATGGAACGATGTATTAAATGAAAAGTCTAACTGGTCTAATTGTAAATGTGTAAAGGTCAAATGGTCTGAAAAGTTGTAAAGGTCAAATGGTCTGAATGTCGAAAGATCTGAAAATATCTAAATCAGCCAAAAAGGTTGGACTGGTCTAAAGGATCTAAAAAGGTTGAAGGGGTCTAAAACTGTAATTAAAGGTCCAAAGCATTGGAATTATTTGAAGGGGTCTCAAGGGTCTTAAAATGTCAAAAAGAGTCATAAGGTCAAAGGTGTCTACAGGGTATGAAAAGGTCTAAAGAGTAGAAAGGAGTCTAAGAGTCTTCAGGATTTTAAAGGGTTTAAGAGGATCCAAAAGGTCTTGTAGGTCTAAGAGTTCTAAATGGTGCAACGGGGTGTATATGATGCTGGGGGTCTAAATTGTATTTGGGGTCTTGAAAGGTATTAGGGGTCGAAAGGGTCTTATGGTTCTTTGGGTTCTTAGGGATCATTTGGATCTTTTCAATCCTCAGGGTATTGTGGGTCCACTTGGTCTTTTAGGTCCTCCTCATCTGGGTCTTTTTTTTGTTGGGGATACTGAGTCGAGGCTTGTGTGAGAGCTAATACACAGAAACATATAACAAGGCAGGAGACAAGAGGGGTAAGGGAAGCACAAAATAGTGGAGAAAAAAAGACAATAGGATATCTGTGGAAGGGAAAGGGATGAAGCAGGGTACATGGGTACAACAAGGTGGTGCTACAGGGACTTTCAGGAAGGAAAACAGGAAATTTTAAGGAGGTGGGGTTGGGGTGCGGTAGTAAATATCAAGATTTTGGATGGAATAAGACATGAGATGATGGTGAACAGCTGTTTATGAAGACCTGGAGGGAGGAGTGGGATTGAAGAGAGTGTGGGAGTTTGTTTCAGAAGTGGGAAAAAGGAGGAATGAAAGAGTGAAGGTGACCAAGGATGCTTTATTTTGGCAGTTTCACCAGAAGTTGATTTTTGGTGAGCCTTGAGTGCCATGAGGAAATATAGGGGGCACAGATCACAGACAGAGCAGAGGGGGCAAGGCCAGAGAGGAAACGGTAGAAGACAGAAAGATCAGTGACCTGCCTCCGGTGAGAGAATGAGAGACCCAAAGATTCAGCTTCATCGTGGGAGATACCAATGATCCTAAAAGCCTTGGTTTCCACAGCATGACGTCAGCTACGTGTGAGGCAGGAGCAACACCCCAGAGGCGGGGAGGGGGGGGAGCAGTATTCCATCAGACTGTGGATGAAAGCCTTGTAAGTGATTAGAAGCTCAGGTGTGCCAAGGAAGGACTTTTCACGACGAAGGATGCCCAGTCAGCGACTGGCTTTGGAGGCCAGTTTGGAGATGTGACTTTCCCAGGAAAGATTGTGGCAGATAGTGAGACACAAAAGCTTGAACGAAAGGACTTCTTCAAGGGGATTGTTGAGAAAGTTGATCGGGGGGGGGGGGGGTTTCCAGATTCCTTTTGGAGAGACATGGTGAGGGTGTGACATTTGTTAGGATTGAAAGACATGTTCCAAAGATTGGACCAGCTTGTGATTTTTATCCAGGTCTGCAGAGAGTGAAGAGGCTGCCACTTGCCAATCAAAGGGAGGAGAGACGGTATGCAGAGGGTGCAGTCATCAGCAGAGATAAAGAGGATTTTCCAGGGAATCTGAGAGATCATTGATTTTCCAGGGAATCTGATAGAACACTGCCTTGAGGAACTCCAGCCTGGACAGGAAGAGGAGATGAGAGAATTCCATGAAGAGCCACATGTTGACTGTGACAGGAGAGGAAGTCCGCGAGCCATCAGTGGAGATTGTCTTGGATACCGTAGGAAGAGAGCTTGGTGAGCAGTGGGGGATGCCGGACCATATCGAAAGCTCACGATATGGCTTTGATCTCATGTCTGGCATTGAGGACTTCCATCCGTTGTTGGGAAAGCAGAAATGTCATGTCCAGGGTAGAGTGATCTGGTCTCAATCCAAATTGGTGGTAGGAAATCAAGTCATTGGAGAAGAGGAAGGATTTGAAATCAGAAGCGATGATGGATTCCATGACATTGCTAATGATTGGGAGAAGGCTGATGGGTCTGTAGTTGCAGGGATCAGCTTTTCACCTTTTTTATGCAGAGTGGTTATGTTTGCTGATTTCCAAGGAGGTGAGACGGTGAGCAAGAGCAGCAGAGAAGATTTTTAGAACACGAGGGCTGATACCATCTGGAACAGTTGCAGAACCGGAGTCGAGGTTTGACAGTGAGCTCTCCACCTTGTCAGGAGAAAAGGACACAGAGTCCAGGGACAGATGTCTGTGACTGGGTGAGGTTGGTACAGAAAGTGATGGTTTTGGACACAAGATTTAGAAGCAAACACCGAGTTTAGGCATTCAGCATTTTCGCGTGCAGTGTCAGCTGTGCGGCCATTTGAGGTGGTAAGGGAGGGCTGGAGGGGGGAACATACACTAGAAACAGACTAAAGTAGATGCCTCCAGGATTTGGAGGAGGGAGACAGGTTTGAAAGTTCAGACTTGAGATGAGAAAGATGTTGTTTTCTCGCTCTCCTCAGGATAGAGACACACTTGTTCTGAGCTTTGTGGAAGGAACTGAGATTGCCTTCAGTTGGATTTGCCTTCCATAAGGGGAAGGCAAATTGTTTCAGGACAACGGCCTCGCCACATGCTTCGGTGTACCATGGGCGTGAGGAAGGGTAGGACAATGAAGATGAGATGGGATAAATCTGTGCATGAGGGAGAGAGAGCAAGTTTCTTTGAATGAATTCGCAGGATGAGTTTATGTTGGAAAAAGTAGAAGTGGGAGACCAGTCTTGAAGTTTGATGGCTGCTTGAAGACCCTGCCAGTTGGCCTGAGTGAAGTGCCAGACTCGTCGGCGCTGAGGTGGTTCTCTCATAACAGCCAGAGAGATGACCGTTTCAACAAGCATATGGTCAGATGAACCGAATGGAGCAGAAGAAGAACAGATCTTTTCTGGAAGATTGGTCAAAATCAAATCCATATAGGATGGAGTACCGCTGGTTGAGATCCGGGTCGGGAAGTTGACAGATTGAGTCAGTCCCAATGGGTCGCAGAAGTCCTTTGCTGCAGTGCCGTGGCAGGTGAGAGAGGTACCCACACCCAACCAACTGGCATTTTGGCAATTGAAATCACTGCATATGAGGAAGAGTCTCTGTTCCCCACTGTTTTGTCCTTCCCTCTCCCGCCCATCTTGTCTCCTGCCCCCCCCTCCCCTCTTGTTGTGCGTTCTGTGTGTTAGCTCTCATTCGAGGCTCAACAATGTATGCAAAAAAAAAGAAGAAAAAAAAAGAGAGTTTGGATGAGTGTATGGAAGTTGGTCCATGTTTTCAGTGAGTGAGAAATGGAGTCATCACTATTTGGTGGATGGTACAGTACACATATAAACATGAGGTGGGAGTGGAGGGGAATCCATAGCCAGAGGTATTCCTGGGGGTGTGGGGGAGTGAGGGCAGTGCATGGAGAGTGAGGAATAGAGTCTTTGATGAAGAGAGCAACTCCTCCACCAGGATGAGGCTTAGGTCTGTCATACCGGAGGAAGGAGTAACCAGGGAGAGATACTTGGGAGTTAGAAATGTCTTGAAGGAGAAAAGTTTCTGTAAAGCAGATTATGTCTGATTTGTCAGTGGCAACCTGTATGGAGGGATCAGTCAAGTTGGAGCGATGGCCCCAGATATTTGAGGTCCATACTGTTAAGAAGGAGGGAGGGAAGGAGGCTTTGGGTGAAGGGAAGGGGAGTGGGAGGGTAGTTTGAGGGAGGAGAGGTGGAGGTAGTGAGACTTGTTGACAGATTGTTGAAGAGCTAGGGGAGAGGGTTGGATGGGGAGGAGGATAAAAGGCTCCACCAAAGGGTGGTGAAGGGATGAGTAGCAGTGGGGAGTCTTAAGAGGGGTGGCAATGGGAAGTGGGAGATTGGAGGAGGTGGTGGAATGAGCTGGAAGAGAGAGTTTGGGGGAAGGAGGCAGCTTTGTAGATGTGAAGAGGGGCAGCTTTGAGATGGAGGAGTGAGTTGCGATATTTGAAAGGGAGAATTGAGGAAGAAGGGTGAGGGGGAAGAATTGGGGGAGAAAGGTGTGGGGGAAGCTTTTGAGAAAGGTGAGGGGGAAGAGAGAGAAATATAGGGAGGAGGGAGGTTGATTTGAATAGGGAGGAGGGAGGTTGATTTGAATAGGGAGGAGGTGGTTAATTTGTGAGGGAGGAGTGAGGGGATAGCTTTGAGGGAGAGGGGAGATGATTAGAGCAGGCACGGCCATGGGGGGAGGAGGGAGTGTGGAGAGGGGAAGGATGAGACTGGGTGTAGGTGTTGTGGAGATGGGAGGTCAAATCCCGCTCAGCTGTTGAATTAATACCAGGTGGGGTTAACTCGGCCTGTCACCCTTCCAAGGTCGGCGAAATGAGTGCCAGCTTGTTGGTATCCTGTGTCGGAGTGGCGACCCGTCCAGGATTGTGCTTAATAGCCAAGGAGACTGCTTCGGCAGCACCAATGCTTTGCACAGAGTATGGTCCCAATGGATGGATGTCCTTGGGGTCTTTTGACTCCTCGTTGACCTTGGGGTATTTTGGGTCCTCGTTGACCTTGGGATATTTTGGGTCTTAATGGGTCCTCTGGGTCTTTTGGATCCTCAAGGAATTTGGGTCTTTGGGATCCTCATGGTCTTTTGGGTCTTTTTGGGTCCCCTGGGTCTTTTGGGTCCTCTGGATCTTTAGGGTTTTTTGGGGTCATTAAGGTTTTTCAGTGTCTTTGTGGTCTTTATGGTTTTTTGGGGTCATTAAGGTTTTTCAGTGTCTTTGTGGTCTTTATGGTTCAAGGGGTTGTAAAGAGTCAAAAGGGTTTATGGGTCTTAAAGGGTCTTGTGGTTGTTAAGAGTCTAATGTAATTCATACACATACTGTACTCACGTTCTTTGCAGAAAAACAAACAAACAAATGAAAAATCGCTCACAGGGCGACACTTGGTAAAACAGAACAAAGTAGAATGGCACTCGGTAGAGCGCATACCTCCTCCAGGCTGAACAGTTCACGTTTTGTATCCCACTAACAGCCGAGGACTGAACCAAAATCGAATCGGTTATTTTGTCACCTAACCAATTCATCCACCTGGTTTTGTCATAACTTTTTGAGAAATCATTGTGTGTGTGTGTGTGTGTGTGTGTGTGTGTGTGTGTGTGTGTGTGTGTGTGCGTGTGCGTGTGCGCGCGCGCGTGTGTGTGTGTGTGTGTGTGTGTGTGTGTGTGTGTGTGTGTGTGTGTGTGTGTGTGTGTGTGTGTGTGTGTGTGTGTGTGTGTGTGTGTGTGTGTATAAGAGGCATAATTTGAATTGCCACCTCATAACTGCTGGCAGTGATTGCCCAGTATAAAGATGTCCCACTTTGATGAGACACCTGATCCTGACCCGTGACGTTTTATTATTGTGATTATTATTATTCAATTGAATTCAGAATGGGATTAAAATAAATTCAAATCAAATGGAAGACCAAATAGGTACAGTCCTGCATTCGTAGGAATCAAAAGGGAACCCGAACAAGCAAAAAGAAAAGATGACGTCATCAGGAGGAACCTGGATAGGATTCGGGTTTCATTGTAAAACGATGCGGCTGCCGAATCACGTGACCGATGACGTCATCAATTTTTTTTTTTTCTGTGGACCATTTTATCCCTAGATAACCCTCAACAGTTTTCATATTGATCAGATGTAGCGTTCCACATTTGCAATTATGATGTCATAGCAAAGGGACCTATGACGTCCGAAAAAAATCACACTCATTCCCCATGAGGAGTACTTGCCCTGTGTCAAGTTTCAATTTTTTCCTTCGCACGGTTTAAGAGATGCAGAGGTCCAAAGTTTTTCTTCCATTTTTCCAACATGGCTGCAACAACACGTGACCTATGATATCATAATTATAAATATAACATTTTGCATGAGTAGTCGCTCCTCCGGTGAAATTTTCATCTCAAAACGAAAAGCGATTGCGGAGAAAAACACAAACGTTCTGTGCGGACAAACAAACAAACTTGAAAGGCGCTCGGTGGAGCGCATACGTCCGCCACGTAATGCGTGATCCTCGAGAACATATCGCGCCCAATACATTTTTGAAATATCAATGCTATATATTGTTTTTGGCCCTCTCTCGAAATGGAGAAGAATCACTTTTGAAAATTAAATAACCCTCATATCCAGATTAGGATTCAGATCTTCACCAAAATCGAATCAATTCATCCGTGTCACACACCAAACCTGTCCATAAAATTTCATCCGGATCTGTGCACTACTTTTTGAGATATCTTGCACACAAACAAAACAAATAGACAGACAGAAAGGGGTGAAAACATAACCTCCTTCACCTTCGGTGGCGGAGGTAACAAACAGACAAACAGAAAAATGGACACAGATGCAATACTCTCTCCTCCGGCGAGGGTTATAATATCCCCCGTCCCCAAGGGGTTTTTCATCCTTGGACAAACTCCATGTTAACGTGTATAAATAGCTTATCGTGGCGTTTCGTGGGACACCCCGACCAGAAATATACACATTATAAACCATAAACACATATGATTACCTTTTTAAACTGTCACTACTGCTGTTTAACACTAAACTAGAAGAAAGTTGGAGGAATCCCGACATCCTTGATGCATTGTATGATTATCATGGACTGGAGCCGAGATCCACTGTAATATATATATATATATATATATATATATATATATATATATATATATATATATATATATATATATATATATATATATATATATATATATATATATATATATATATATATATATATATATATATATATATATATATATATATATATATATATATATATATATATATATATATATATATATATATATATATATATATATATATATATATATATATATATACCCCAGAGAGGATAATAACACGACCCTTCCTTTCGCCCCCATAGGGAGTGGGTGTACGAGTTATTAAAAAGTATATAATTTTTCTATTTTGCTTTTGTTTAGTTTGTATCAAGAATCAGTATTTAGTTACGTTAAAATAACTTTTATGTCTGCAGTAAAAAAAAAAAATTCAGAATGATTTGTTACGTTACATAATCTGCACATGTGTTGTTTAAATTATGAACACATCACTTGGTATATACTGTCGTGGCCAAAAATATTGGTACCCTTGCACTTTTCTGAAATAACTCACAATTTTCTCGAAAAATAAGTTTAAATTGACAAAAGTATTTTGTCTCCACAATTCTTTATTTCACTGTTAATATTACAGAACCTTTGTTTTTGATCCAGAACTTAATATGTCCTTTCAAATCAGAAGATAAAAAGAAATGGCATTGACAAAATTATTGACACCCCAGACTTAATATTTGGTATCACAGCCTTTGGACAAAATAACTGCACTCAAGCACTTTCCCTTGCCATGAATGAGCTTCCTCCACCTCTCCACAAGCAGTTTGGCCACTCCTATTGTACAAACTGCTCCAGTTCTCCCAGATTTGAAGGGTGCCTTCTCCCAACTGCTGTTTTCAGATCTCCCCACAGGTGTTCAATGGGATTTAGATCTGGACTCATTGCTGACCACTTCAGAACAGTCCAGCATTTTGTCTTGAACCATTCCCGGGTTCTTTATGAAGTGTGTTTGTGGTCATTGTCCTGCTGCAAGACCCATGACCTTCCACGGAGACCCAGCTTTCTGACACTGGGTTGAACATTGGGCTCCAAAATGCCTCCTTGATAATCTCCTGATTTCATGATGCCATGCACACATTCAAGGCACCCAGTGCCAGAGGCAGCACAGCAACCCCAAAACATCACTGAACCTCCTCCATGTTTGACTGAAGGGAAGGTAGTCGATTCTTTGAAGGCTTCACCTTGTTTTCTGTAAATATAGAGATGATGTGCTTTACTAAAAAGCTCTAATTTGTTCTCATCTGTCCACAGGACGTTCTCCCAGAAGGATTTGGCTTGTTCAGGTCTATTTTGGCAAACTCCAGTCAGGCCTTCTTATGTCTCTCTCTCATCAGTGGGGTCCTCTTGGGTATCCTCCCATAGATCCCCCTTTAATTGAGCTGGCGACGGATGGTGCGAGTTGAAACTGTCATGAAACTAACAGCTTGGTTTCCCAGTTGCTGGAATTGAAACACTTCAGGACACGTTTCTTTTCTCCTCTTTCTTTGAAAGTTATACAAACGGGGGCGTCATTTGCCATGATCTGTTTTGCCAAATAACAAAAAGGGACAGAGACCAATGCATTATTTGCTACATTGTAACAAAAGACAAAGATGGTACGACTCAAGTAGGAAACTTGCAGGGTGAACTCAACATTTTTAAGCACCAGAGTTGGCATTGTAATATTTCACCATCAAAACATGGGTATAGACACCTTATTTGTGATATCATCATGCAATGTTTTTCAGATATTAATGAAAATGGGGTTTTACGCAGTGGCGTTGCTAACTGAGTGGGTGAACTAACCATTTACACGGTAAACTATACATTTTCTAGCAATAATGCGGGTGTCAGTGTAATGATTGACCATGAAAACATAGGTGTAGACACCTTATTCGTTGTATTATCATGCATATTTTTCCAGATATTGAGCAAAATAGGTTTATCGGTAATGGCGTCACTAATTGAGTGATTTCGGGGGGAAAGCCACTGGTCAGACCCGGCAGCAATTAATTTTTGTGATGTCGGTGGATAACCCCATCAGCCCATGAGGTCAAACGTTCCGGCGCTTTTCACTTGAATAAACCTTCTGGGCTCCTGAACTAACATGAGAGTGTGTGTATACCTCTCAGCCATCCTGCCAGCTCTTCATCAAGTTGAAATATGTATCTTTTTGACTTTGAAATGTTGAAATATCCCAAAAGAATTGCTTTGCCCATTTGATTCTCTTCACTGGGACAAAAAAAACAAAACATACAACATATAACACAGTGTTCTGAACCACTGTCTTGACAAGTTGGAATGGGTGCCAGACTGATGTCCAAAAGGAAAATACCACCCATTTGTTCCAAAATACAAAATGGAAAAACACATTCGCTGACTGCAGTCTCTCCAGATTTATCCCCATTGGAACACTTCTGGGACACCTTGAGTGGGGCAAATCCCTCCTGGCCAAATCCTCTTGACACATTTGGATGAGAAAAGTATCTACTTGGACTGAATAGATTGTCATGTTCTGGACGATATGGTGCCAAATCCTCAAAAAGCAACAACAACAAAGAAACTCGTTCTCATCAGAAGAGAACATTGCTTGGCTCAATTCATTGCCAACGTTGGACGAACGCAGTATGGAAGTAATTAACTGTTTGATTTCGATGGTCAACTCGACTGCCATTGAGGTCTCATGCCGTTTGTGGACAGTAAAGATCATGTTCACACACACTGACCTTTAGTGACCAGGGTTCTGAAACTAAAAAAAGTAAACATTTAAACAAATTTTGGAAGTGAGATTATGGATGCACCATACTCTGTTACCGAGCGTCGGTGCTGCTGAAGCAGTTTCTTGGCAAGGGTCATGCTGGGTGGTTTGGATGTCCCTCTCAGCAGCAGTCAGGGTAGGAATTTGGAGTTTCGCCATGGTGTCGGTGATCACTCACCTACTCTTCACCAAGGATCTTTAACGTCCACCTCATGCCGGTATATGGGATGCTCAGTTTAACGTCCATCCGGGGGATGGGACACCACACATTGATGAATCACCCTGCCTGTGAAACACCTGGATGACAGGGCATGGCTAGGCCGAGATTACAACCCAGGCTAGACAGCTTAGATGCGAGTTTGCCAACCCTCTAGGTCATCCTGCCAACCCTCTAAATCTAATAATACCAATTTAATTAAGTTTGTGTACAGGATATATATGTACTATCGGTTGTGTCGGTGTGACCTGCTCTCCAAGGAGGGGAGGGTACTTCGTAATGAGGATGTCACACCTCACTTCATTATGTTACATAAGGCACTCACACCTCAACCAACCACAACCCAGAGGATTAATTTATAATCTGAATATTGACAGTGACAAGGATGTAAAAAGTGAGACTGTGATTTTGCCATACGCAGGTCGTGATTGCCCCCATTGCCATACGTAGGTGATGCCGTTGCAGTTGCGACTAATGACCAAAACTTGATGTGAAAATCCTCTCCTCCACATGTGAGGACAATGCAATCTTCCAAATAAAGTGAAACTTCTGATGAAATGAATAATTACGGTATATGAATGGAGATAGAGTGGTTTGGAGGGAAACTATTTGGCAAAAACGCAGGACGAGGTAGAGATGCGCGATAATGCGTTTCAAGCTAATGATCAAGATGGTTTATAATGGGCATGGGCAAAAATATCAGGACAATATGAGGGGCTTTTGATCAAAATCACAGTTTGTGAAGTCAAATGCGGGAAGACAGAATGGGAGGTAAGTAGAAAGAAATCGATGAAAAGAGGAGGAGAAACGCAAGTGTTATTATAAGGAGAGTGTGAAGCTTTACAACCATGGACATCATCCGGATCCTGTACCTCATTGCTCTCACACTCACTGGATTCATCGCAGTTACATCTAATGCTCTCTACTTTCTCCTGTTGGCCATTCGGCGGAGACTCCGAGCTGGAACCTCGACCTTTAACCTCAGCTTGGTGGCTTGTGACTTGACAATAGGCTTCTTATGCGTGGCAGTTGGAACGTCGGGGTTGGTGTCTGCCGCCCAGCCAGGTGAGTGTCTGTATTCTCATCACTTCTACCGATCCGTCCACAGACATGTGTACCATCATGCCTTTTGTGCTGCATACTCGAATCCATCTCACATAGTTTTGAACCTCTGAATGAGACGCTGTATCGATGGGAAAACCGACATTGCATGCACTTTATTAACCGACTATATATGTATATTTAAAAAAGATTATTTATTGAAATATCAAGCATATTCTACCCAAAATTATATAGATTAAAATTTCCATGGAGGTTTGGAATAATTTGAAGTGAGCTTTACTCCTTTCTTTTTTTCTCTCCTCCAAGCGTTTCCATGTCTCAGGGCGGGACAGACAGACAGACATACACTCACGCAGAATGAGCCTATTATCTACATACGAGCTGGAAGCCCATGGTAAAAATACCACGATAGAAAAATGAAAATAAAAGGAAGCCTTTTATTCTTGCGCTGGTTGAAAGAGCTAAATTGAGGCAGTATTATAATTTTCCCGTAGGTTTGGATGAATTTGAAGCAACTTTTACGGCATTGGCCAATTAAATGTATTGAGTGTTGTGAAATTCCACTTCTGATTGAGTATTGTGAAATTCCAAAATCATCATATTTCTTAACAGCAAGTTAAAAAGGTGTCGTCCACCAGACGGCGGTCTCCTTGGGTTAACCTGAGGCGGTCCCTTCGGGTGGGTGCCTGGAATGTCCTATCCCTAAGAGAGGATGATCACCTGTCTCTGTTATCATCTGAGCTCAAGCGTTTGGACATCGGGATTGCAGCTCTCTCTCTGAGGTTCGGAGACCAGATTGCGGTGAGATAATGGTGGGTGGTTACACCTACTATTGGTCTGGTCGCTCTGATGGTTACCATACCCAAGGAGTTGCTGTAGCTGTGTCCAATAAGCTGACCCCAATGATAATTGAGGTAACACCGGTCAACGAGCGTATTATGAGATTAAGGATTCGTCACTCCTTAGGTGTCATTTCCCTGGTCTCTGTTTATGCTCCGACTGAGTCGAGTGATCTCACCGTGAAGGATGCATTCTACGCCACACTCGAGTCTGTGGTTGATCAGTGCCCCAGACAAGATACACTTCTAGTCTTGGGGGATTTCAATGCATCGACTGGAACTGATAGGGATGGTTATGAGGTGTGTGTTGGTCCCCATGGGTCAGGAACTATGAACCAGAATGGCACTAAGTTCCTTGACTTTGCAAGAAGTCATGGACTTAGGGTGGCTGGTTCATGGTTCCAGCACCCACAAGCTCATCGCTGGACTTGGTATTCCAACGCTGGCGGTGTGGCAAAGGAGATTGACCATGTCCTCATTGACGGTCGTTGGAGGATGATCCAGAACTGCAGGGTCTACCGGAGTGCTCAGTTCCTCAATACTGACCACAGGCTTGTTGTAGCAACTCTAAAGCTGCACCTTAAATCCTGGAGAATGGTACCATCCCAGCCTCGGCTGGATGTTGCCAAGCTCAGGGATGAGAGAGTAGCTGAGGAGTTTGCGAACAGGCTGAGTAGACACTTGGGGGGTCTGGGTGCTTTGGGGGGTCCTGAAGAGTTGTTGAGCGCCTTCAAGACCACCGTCCTTGATGTTGCCGGTGGATGCCTTGGAGCTCACCGCAGGGCAAAGAAGAATTTTGTCTCTCAAGGGACACTGGATACCATTGACCAGAGTCGCAGGGCCAGGCTGAATGGCAGAGCTGAGCTGTTCAGGGAGCTGAGGCGTAAAACTGTACGTGCACTGAGGGTGGACAAGGAGGCCTATGTGCGAGGAATCTGGGAGGGGGTAGAGCATCACCTGTGGACAGGTGATTCTCGTCCCGCTTACAGGGGAATTCGCGCATTACGTTCATCCAAGCCCATCCCTCGGAGCACTACAGTTCGATCAGAGAGTGGTAGACTCTTGACAGAGGAGTCTGAAGTGAAGGCTCGCTGGGCCGATTACTTTGAGCGGTTGTACCAGGCTGATCCACCAACTGTCGAGTTGGACGTCAAGGGTGTTACAATCCCTGTTGCTGACCCTCGAATCAACTGTGGTCCACCTTCGCTTGTGGAAACACGGGCTGCGGTGAACCATTTGAAACGGGGCAAAGCTCCAGGGATCTGTGGCATCCATGCCGAACTTCTCAAGGCTGGTGGAAATGCTGCACTCGTGTCGTTGCATGCAGTTTTGTGCTCTGCCTGGAACACAGGCATCATCCCAACTGACTGGAAGAGGGGCCTTGTTGTCCCTCTCTGGAAAGGGAAGGGTGATCGCCAAGACTGCAACAACTACCGAGGGGTGACGCTGCTCTCAGTGCCGGGCAAGGTCTTTGCTCGGATAATACTTGATAGGGTTCGCCACCATCTGCTTGAGCACCAGCGTCCAGAGCAGATTGGCTTTACACCAAAGAGGTCAACGATTGACCGTATCCTTGCACTTCGTGTCCTCACCGAACGCAGACGAGAGTTTCGGCAGGGGCTGCTTGCAGCCTATGTTGATCTCTGTAAAGCGTTAGATTCAGTGAATCGGGATGTCCTCTGGAGGATTCTTGGTCTTCGTGGGGTGCCACCAAAACTGATCGATCTGATGTCTGAACTCTACTCTGGTACTGAGAGTGCTGTGAAGTGTGGTGGTACCATCTCTGACTTATTTCCAGTTGTTACTGGAGTTCGTCAGGGATGTGTACTGTCCCCCACACTTTTCAGCACTTGTATGGACTGGATTTTAGGGAGGATGTCGGAGAGATCAAGTTGCGGTGCATCATTTGGGAATGTCAAGATCTCGGACCTTGATTTTGCAGATGATGCAGTCATCTTTGCGGAGACTTTAGACATCCTCTTGGGGGCCCTCGAGGTGCTGAATGAGGAGTCGGAGCCGTTGTGATTACGGGTTTCTTGGGTCAAAACTAAGATCTAGGCTTTCGGTGACATCTTGGATGCTGCTGGCCTGCCTGTGTCTGTTTGTGGTGAGGATGTTGAGGTCGTGGAGAGATTCACTTACCTTGGCAGTGATATTCATGTCTTTGCTGGCTGCGAGTCAGAGGTCAATAGATGTCTGGGTCGGGCCTGGGGAGTCATGGATTCACTGGATCATGGGGTGTGGCACTGCCGGTACCTGTGCGGGAGGACGAAAGTCCGAGTCTTCAGGTCCTTGGTACTTCCAGTCTTGCTCTATGGGTGCGAGACTTGGACTCTGACCAAGGATCTGAGACGGAGACTTAATTCCTTTGGTACCAGGTCTCTTCGGAGAATCCTTGGCTATTACTGGTCGGATTTTGTGTCCAACGAGCGGTTGCTGAGAGAGACTTGGATGAGATTTGTTACCTGCATAGTCCGTGAGCGTCAGTTGCGGCTGTATGGACATGTGGCTCGTTTTCCTGACGCTGATCCTGCTCACCAGATTCTCTCAGCGAGGGAGTCTCATGAGTGGAGGAGGCCAGTGGGCCGACCACGTGCCTCATGGTTGCAACAGGTTTACCATCATCTCAAGGAGATGGGGATGGGCCTGGCATCTGCCTGGGGGATGGCCAGACGGAGGCCCCTGGAGTACCGGCGGAAAGTGGACGCAGCGACGCGCTGTTCTGGCACATGCTCCCATACCTGACCTGACCTAAATTAAAAAAAAAAAATTAAAAATTTGGGAGCGATCTAACCTTTATACACATCCCAGGTTCAATTTTTTGTCCGATTGCGAAAAAAAATTATAATTTTCCCTTCGGTTTGAATTAATTTGAAGCAACTTTTGCTGAAGTTTTTTATTCTCTTAGAAGAGAGTTTCTGTTTTTCAGGTTGGGACAGAAAGGCAGACAGACAGACAGACAGACAGACAGACAGACAGACAGACAAACAGCATTAGCCTATTATATATATATATATATATATATATATATATATATATATATATATATATATATATATATATATATATATATATATATATATATATATATATATATATCTTGTTGCGATTTTGTAAATCCGCTCTCTTTTGAAGCAATGGCACACACAACTTGCTGCAATCCCAAGGCAGTTATCTCATTAGTATTTGTTTCGTTAGTCCTTTCCACATGTCTAGTGGGTAAATGGGAAAGATGCGTTTCATAGGGATTTTCGTTAGGTCTTCAATCTTCAATCCTTTCTCTTATTCCACTCTTTTGTCTGACTTCACTCCTTACACGAACCATGCAAGCAAGCACACATACAGAAGGATAATGATGGAAGGACCCAAGTAAGTAAGCACTGCGAGGTTCATTTGAATCTGCACGCTGTTTCCAGTTCAAAACTGCGCACCAAATTCCAACTGCGTCTCACCTCAGACCTTCATTCTGCTCACCACAACATTAAAATGCTCACCACAACCACTCCACACGTCTCCTAAAAATCCCCGCAGCAACCTACGTCCTCATCTTCACTACAAATGCCACAGTAACGAACATCCCCTCCCTCTTCGCCACAACACCACATTTACAATCACCTCTCCCAATGCCACAACATTTCTCTCACCTCTCTACAACCGCCGCAACTGCCATCTATTCCTTGGATGCTCACCACAGCCTTGAAGGATGCTGAAGTAACAGGAGTCGGGTTGTTTCGGGGTATAACTCGAAGCGCGAGCATGCGCTGGAGTTCGTTCAAGGATATATAGGTAGCTCTGCGATTTCCATAAATTACCACATTTGAATGGAGGCCACACACGTTCAGGGCCTGAGAGCACTTCCAAAGACTCTTGCTTCATGTTAATCTCGGTGCTCTGATGCGTGACAAGGTCAGGGAGTTAATGGGGCCATTTTCGATTTTGAGGCTTGGCGGGGCGTGGCTACGACGTGGGATGACCGCTGTGTGCCAATAGGAAAGTTTGAAAATGATAACAGCCTCGTTTGATCTGACTTTCAGCTCCTACCTCGCTTGGAGCCCATAAAAGGAGCAACTCAGCTCAGATAAAGCCAGATTTCAGCTGAGCCAGACAACGCCAGGTATCGGGGGACTGCGGCAGACTTCAGAGAGACCTTGCCGGACAAGACAGATATCGCCAGACTTTAGAGAGAGCAGACATCGGCAGACGGTGCAGGAGGCAGGCTTCGGCAAACTGGGCAAGCTTCAGGGCCGAGCAAATAATGCCCAAGTCAGCACAGCCGAGTGAGGAATCGGAGTGAAGCGAGTGACTGCTATAGGCTGGGACCCTTCCCATTTCATCGACACTCAGTTTTGCTGCATCCAGCAACCAACAGTTACACTTACATATTCTTACACCACTCCATTCGAGTCTTTCTCTTACATGTCTTTCCCTATCATCTCTCTCTCATCCGCTGTGGATGCACAAGAGCAATTGGCACGGGCAAGTCCCGAACAACCGTTCTGTTCAGAGACAAACCACTGTTCTTTTCACAGCGAACCTTACTGGGCCACGTCTCTCACATCTTCCTCTTACACCACGCTGCATGACATGCTACACTACACTCCCCCACCTTAGACACCTTCGTTTTTCTTCCCTCCTTCCACCTTCCTAAGCGCTCGGGTTGTGCAGGTCTGCCAACCATGCCAGGTATTAAGAGGTTGCTAATCCTCAACTGCCTCATCTGTCTGAGCTCTCTCTAAGTGTGTGTGTGTGTGTGTGTGTGTATGTGTGTGTGTGTGTGTGTGTGTGTGTGTGTGTGTGTGTGTGTGTGTGTGTGTGTGTGTGTGTGTGTGTGTGTGTGTGTGTGTGTGTGTGTGTGTGTGTGTGTGTGTGTGTGTGTGTGTGTGTGTGAGAGAGAGAGAGAGAGAGAGAGGGTGCCTGTCATAGTGTAAGTTAACATTGGGTAGGTTTATTCGGGGTAACTCTGCACTGTCTTCTTTTGTGAATGTTGCATTTCTTTTACGACACCCACAAATTCCTTGCTTTCCCCTGTTGTACATTTGTGAATAAATCCCATACTGTGCCATATAACTTTCTTCGCTTTGTTAAAATAAATGTGCCTGTTATAAATAGCAATATGCGTACTTGGCCACTCCGCTCGGCTGCACCTGATACGGTAGGTAACGCAAGTACGCATCGAGAGCGTGATTCCCTGATAAGGCGACCACGTGTTCCTAGTTAAACGATTGTCAGATGGAGGACACTGGGTCACTTGGTCAAGTTTAATTATTGGCGTTCGCTGTCGATTAGCGACCTGCCGCGTCACAAACTTATTCGTGTGCGACGATTCCCGGTGAGTCCGGTGAGGAACCAGAGATTGGAAGGAGCAATTGAGGAAACTAATTTTTTTTGCAAAAAGATACAAATTTTTTGGAGCAATTGAGGCTGTGCTTATACATCGTTTGTACATTTCGCATTAATGCCTGAAGCACATCAAAGAAATCCCGGTGAACGTTTTGATCCGTTCATGATTGGAATCCTGTTTCGACCCATTCCTATTTCCCATTGCCTGCCTTATTGTGAATAATTCACAGCCTGAATTTTAAAATGGATTAAATTTAATTACTTTGTCACTGATCTACCGAAAATACCCCATAATGACAAAGTGAAAACATATTTTTTATAAATTTTTACAAATCAATTTAACAAGCTCAAATGAGCTAAGATCCTCGTCCTCTTATTGATGACGTCTTAAAAACGAATATGACGTCATTGTGATGTATCAGGTTTGCGATAAATTATCTGTGCTAATGCCCGGCTTGATTCCCGCAAACAAAATTCAAACAGCTTGCCGAGTTTCGGAGATAACGGTATAGGCGATTTCCATTAGCGGCGATATTATGACGTCAATTTTTTTTCTAGGAAGAATTTCCAAAATCGGAGATGGTTACTGTCTTTGCAGGGTATTTTTACATATATATGCCAAGTTTCAGGAAGTTTCGATGAAAACTGTAGGCTGTGAAACAAAAAACTCCACAAGAAGAAGATGAAGAACAACAATGTGAGTAAGACTGAGAGATCCTCCACGAGTATCTAAAAATGAAAAGGTGAAATGTTGATATATATATATATATATACTGTTTCGAAATAATTATATACTGTGATGAAAATAACTTTGGGGTTAATTATTCAGTAGTTATATCTTAATGAGTGTCAGCAGAAGTGTTTGTAAACCCCAATTAGCATCGACCAGAATCGTATGTATCGTTTGAGTCCCTGTCACCCTTGGCCTCACGTTTTCCCTTCTCCCATCCGTGTGTATCTTAAATCACCCCATTGTCCCTTGATTCACACTTCGACATGGGAGGCACGTGTGTGCTACGTCAAGCCTCGAGCACAGGTTTTACAAACATGGCTAAGCCATATGTGTGCTACCTCGCACAGTCAGGACGCCGAGAGGGCATCTGTGAGACCCATTCGAGGAGTTGCCAGAGGGCTACCTATGTAAGCCAGTGAAGATAGCGCATCAGTCACTCAAAGGCCGGGGAACACGGGCATTGAGCACACACCCCTGAGCGCCAAGCGACCAGTCCCGTCGTGCACAGCCCGTGATTCCCAAAGACAGGGCGGAGCGAGCCACGCAGCCAGCTTCGGGCTGTTCCCCATTATAAGAGACAATGCATATAATATACAGGATTTGAACCTGGATTCCTTGCATTGTGAGCCATCCTTTCAGATGGGAGCACAAACCAGGCCAACCCTTTTGAAGATGAAATGCAAACATGAAAAGCTGCTTCTCAGATGAGAAAACTAATTGATCATGGATGGATATGTCTCCACACTCATGATTTCACTCACTAGTTAAAAACGTGCTTCCATTTAAATACTGGTAATATCATCAGGTTCAGACATTACACATAGAAGTTGTAGTAATGTCGTGAGGAAATTGTAATGGATATTGGGTCATGAGTTGTAGGCTCCCACATTTATTACAAGGCTTTGTGGACATGTTCATTGGCAGAGTAGAGTGATCCCAGAAACAAAGCTTCATGTGTCGAATCAATAAACAGGTGCCATATTCTCCAATCGACCAACTACAGTCAATCTCATTTATCGACATAATCCACAGTTATCCAACACCTGCAATGTGATTCCTTTCTGCATTGATTACGTCGACACATTGTCACATATTAAGCCTGGTGTTGGCTTAGCGGTTGGGATGGCTGGCTTGGGATCTTAAGATCTTGTGTTTTGAGCCCCTGTGTCGTTGAATTAACATCAGGCTGGGTTGACTCAGCCTGTCATCATTCTGAGGTTGGCAAAATGAGTCCCAGTGTCCTGGTAATGGGGGCACTGCGTCAGCAGCACAGCTGTGCCCTCAGCCAACGATGCGACCTGCATCCTTGTGCTGCGTACGAAGGAGGATTATCACATGTTATTATATTTATGATTTTCATCTTTTTGGCATCATGCATCTTGCAATCCTCCTCTTTATTTGGAAGGTACCGGAGAAGGGTTGGACCCTTAGTCATTCAAAACGAGCTCCTGCAACAAGGGATCAAAGGGATCGGAGTCGACCACAGTTAGTGCGTTGTTGCTGGCAGGGTGGCCGAGAGGTGTGCACGCTCATCTCTGAGCTGTCTAACCTGGGTTTGAATCTCAGCCCAGCGATAAACCGTCACCCTGGTGTTTTGCAGGCAGGTTGAGACATCGATGTGTGTGGGGAGTCCCTCACATTGGTGTTAAACTGGGCGTCTTATCTGCCAGCATTAGTTGATGGATGTTAAATAATCCCGCTGTCTTTCGTACAGGAGTACTGCAAGCTCTTCCCTGAACAAAACCCACAACCTCGGTGATCCCGGTTGACTATATTTACCGATAAGCCACCACTCGATTCATTCCGGCCTGTTTGGTCCATCTGAACCTGGAGCTCATGATGCTCAGAACCAGGGTTCAAATCCTCGACGACACCATGGAATGGATTTGTTGACTTCACGTCCTTATTTGTAATTCACATGAAAGTGAAGTACTGTACGGTGGTTTCTACGTATGTGTGTGTGTCCTTCTCCTGATGTATGTGTATGCTCCATGAGGAGTCTGAAATGAATGTGAAAAACAAAATGATGAATGGAATTCCCACGTGGGTGGCAAAATAAATGGATTTCATTTCGTTTGGCACTCCATGGTGGCCTGTGTTGGCACTCCATGGTGGCCTGTGTTGGCACTCCATGGTGGCCTGTGTTGGCACTCCATGGTGGCCTATGTTGGCACTCCATGGTGGCCTATGTTGGCACTCCATGGTGGCCTGTGTTGGCACTCCATGGTGGCCTATGTTGGCACTCCATGGTGGCCTATGTTGGGACTCCATGGTGGCCTGTGTCGCACCAAAGCTGCATTTGTTAACTGAATGAAAAGGAAATACATTTGAGTTTCTTGTTCTAAGTTAATCCGTTGTATAAATTATTGTGTACTGCAAGGCATTACGGAAAACATACTGTACCTCGTTTGAGCTTTGGCTCTGGCGAGCTGTAACACACTCTTTACAGAGCGTGGTGCTGCCAAGGTCGCTGTGTGTTCCAGAACCATTGAGCTTGCTGAGTGCTCGCCAAGTGGCTTAAGCACTCAAGCAAGCACTCCATCGGCTGGCTTGGCAAGCGTGAGGAAGCTGCTTGGTAACTGAACACACCCGAGGATGACCGTTTAAAGCTGCGTTGGGATTCAAACCCAGGATAGACGGCTTAAAGGCGAGTTTGCACATATGTCTATGCTTTCCTGCCAGCCCATTCCTCCAATAGTCTAATATAATCTATATCTACTAGTACGTGCCCGTACGTGCAAAAAAAAAAAAACTTTCAAACCGCGAGCCAGAAACAACAACCACACAGGCCGTTCCTTCGCTCTCGCGTGCCCGTACGTGAGTGGCCGTACGTGCAAACCAAAGAAAGAAAGAAAAAACAAACCGCGAGCCAGAAACAACCACACAGGCCGTTCCTTCACCCTCGCGTGCCCGTACGTGCACGCCCATACGTGCAACCCCCCCCCCCCCAACAAAAAAACTTTCAAACAACCACACAGGCCATTCCTTCGCTCTCATAAACGACGACTCGATTGGGGCATTGTGTTTATCTATAAATGCGCATAAGAAATGGAGAAATTATTAGAATACAGTAAGTCATCACTATCCAAAAGTAGTGTGTGCCCGTACGGAATGTTCACATCATTCCACGAATTATCGCTTACATTGAAGTAACAACTGCTGTGATACTTACACACAGAGTTAATTAAAATCAAAATTAAAATCAACTTTACCTCCCTGTCTTTGCTAGCCATGACATTCACTTCCATGACCATTGCCACTCTGACGCCAGGGAAACTAAGGCACCGATCCCCATCGAAACCGGCACGGCCCGTGACGTCATCGTCGGCCGGCCTCGCACCGGCCTACACAGCCACGCCTTCGCAGCAACGTGTCCTTTCATTGGTTGGTAAATAAATGGCCATAACTTGGGAAGCACTTGTCCAATTAATATCAAACCTTGAAAAGGCACATCGTCAGGTCCCCAGCAATATACCTGGCAGGTTTCAATGAGATCGGGCCAGTGGTTGTTGAGAAACAGCGGTCAGACACACACACACACACACACACACACACACACACACACACACACACACACACACACACACACACACACACACACACACACATTGCTGGAATTATAGATAGATATATAATGGAGCAAGTGTGTGCGATTATGTATGTATGTTTGTATGTATATTCGCTCTTCACCCATTGGTTGGACAGCTGACCTGATGTCACCCACAGTTGTCACCTGAAATACTTTACCTGAAGTGCCCAAAGCACCCAACAGACTGAAAAGACCTCAAAGACCCAAAAGTTTGAAAAGACCCTGAAAACCCAATGGACCCTGAACACCCAAAATATCCCGCAGACCTGAAAAACCCAGAAGACCACAAATACTGAAAAGACCTTAAAGACTCCAAAGACCCAGAATACCCCAAATACCGAAAAGATCCAAAATACCTAAAATAAGACCTAAAAAGACTATGAAGACCAAAAAGACCCACAAAACATAAAAGACTCCAAGGACCCAAAATACCCAGAGGACACAAAATACTCCAGGGATCCTGAACACCCAAAAGCTCCAGAGGACCCAAAAGACCTTGAGGACCCAAAATACACATGGCATCCAAAAGACCCTGAGGACACAAAAGACCCAGAGGACCCAACACACCCGACAGACCAAAAAGACACAACGAAACTATCACGGACCCATGGAAATTCTGCATCATGTAAAAGCTGATTTCAGGTCCCTAACCCCACCCCCCTCCCACACACAATCCCATGCCCTTAACCCTCCTCCTAACTCTGACCTCTCTCTGGTCCCCCTCCCACCGCACCCAAACTCTGTGCTCCCCTCCTCCTTTCTTCAAATCCTCAACCCCCCTCCCAACCCAATGTCCTCAAATCCCCCACCCACCCCCTCAAAAGCATCAAACCCCTCAATCCCAACTCTTTCCTCTCTCTGCCCTCCTTCCCCCAAGCCAACTCTTCGCCCAAGTCAACCCCAAGCATGACCCCAATTAATGTGTAGGGGTGTTTTTATCTTTGCCAGTGGTCTTGGTGGGGGGGGGGGAGGTGGAGGGAAGCAAATCCTCCATGTAAATGTGTATCGTGTAGCTCCTCCTCCAGGTGGGGGAGGGTATTACAAGGTCCATCATTTACAGTACAGTATTCCTGTCCCCACGTTTTCCAGTGAAATGAGGTGTTTTTAATTATAAGCAGTCGGTATGTTTTTGTTTCATCCACATAACTTCATGGGTTTTTGTTTTTTTGCTGACACAGAGCTGTCAGTTGCCTATACACCACCCAAATAAAGGTATGCATCAAAAGAATGTTTTGCATGCTTGGAACAAGATCGCCCATAGAGCAGGTACTTTGCTCGTACAACTAACTACATTAGCATATCGTACAGGTGCTCTTTTTGTCAATACTTGTAGGGATCAGCGGAACACCCGTGTAATGTAAAATGTGACTTAAATTCCTCAACTCCCCCCACCCCACTCCCAAACCACAACTCCTCAACTGTTGCCTCCAAACCACAAGTCCTCACTCTCCCCCTCTCAACCCTAAGGTGTCAATCCTCTCCCCACTCCAAGCTTTCAGCTCCCTACCACAACTCCTCAACCTTCCCTCCTCCCCCTCCTAACTCTGTCCGCACCTTTGCTCTCTTCTCCCCCCACCCTTCCCCTTCCCAACCCAAACTCTGCCCTCCCCTCCTCATCCTCCTCTGACACAAAAAAAACAAACAGGTATTCCCACATCAAAACAGCTAAATATTTAACACTTTCCCCTACCATATCATGCTATTAAGTCTGGTGTTGGCTTAACAGTTAAGGTGGCTGGCTTAAGATCTTATGGTCTTGAGTTTGAGCCCCTGTCAGTCGTTGAATTAACACCAAGTGGGGTTGACTCAGCCTATCATCCTTCTGAGGTCTGTACACAACACCTGTGACACCTCTCTTCTCAAAAACCTTTTGACTATTGCTTTGGTCGTTTTACACTGAAGGGAAAACTTATAGGGAGGGCATGGCAGTTGTGAATATGACAGCTCTGAAGATGTGTTTGCCTTCGCATAGCAGTAAGCACCACCATCGCGTCCGTATGATTTTTCAGGTTCAAATTGAGGGTGCAGTCAGGGGAACTGTCCAACCAATGGGTGATGGACGGATGCATGCACGGCACCTTTTATTGTATAGAAGGAGCGAAATGATAGTTTTTCAGCACAAACTTGCTGTCCTTTCAATGATTTGCTGCACAAGTATTTTGTCCTGTGACGTGTCGCAGGTCTACAAAAGCTCCACATTGTTGTGGTTCTTGTTGGGGGTCGATTTTTAATATGTGCACTCATTGGTATGACAGCCGCCAGATCCCACCCACATTTGTTGCTTGACTCCACACACCATGGTACCCAGGCAAAATATTATGGCCGCCATCTTGCTGTTTTTTTTGGTGGACCTTAGACATCAGGCTTGGAGCACTGAGCTCCATAAAATGGAGGAACTATTGGCCAATGAATGCGTTTGCTGATGTGATGAGGCCACGTGGTCACCATATTGGGACTCACTATTGACCGAAAGTTCCATAGTAAACAACTTTAAAAAAAAAATCAAAGATTATCAGATTTTTTAATAAACTGTGAGTTATTTTTCAATAGGACTTTTTTATGTTATGGTGCAAACCAATATGGCAGCTGGTGACCAGTGTTTTTTTCAGCAAACCACTTATCCAGTTATATTTCGATCAGTGGCCTGTAGGCCTCTCCTGGTTATACATTGTTTGTTGCGTCAGATTTCCATCGGCTTTCTTTCCGTCAAGTGTTACTCACAATGAGGGACCATGAAAAAATATAATCATATTTTGAATAAAAATCATTAGTAAGGTTTAATCCAGCCCATCAGCACGCACAGTACCGTACGCCCCTCCCTAAAAAAGTAGCGTTACATAATTTTTGAACGTCCCCATATTGGGTTTCAGAAATCTGTGACTGTGTGATGAATCAGATTGCTCTGATATAACCGCGGCAACCCGTTACTGGTTTTGGTCGCAGGTTGTGACCACAGTGCAGTCATTCTTGTTGAAACGTAACAAACACCAATATCGGCAACAGTGTTTTTTTGAAGGCCATTTTACTCTTGCAAGCACTTATTAATGGTTAAATTTACAATCATATCGAGAAAGCTGAGCATCAAGTCTGAGCCAATTGATTCAAGGGCATGATCATCCAGAATATGCCTGGTGTTGGCTTAATGGTTAGGGAGGTGGGCTTGGGATCCTTGGATCCTGAGATCAAATCCTATTCGGAAGTTGAATTAATACCAGGTGGGGTTGACTCTGACTGTCATCCCTCTGAGGTTGGCAAAATGAGTGCCAGCTTGCTGGTATCCTATGTCGGAGTGGCGACCCGTCCAGGATTGTGTCAAATAGCCAAGGAGACTGCTTCGGCAGCACCGACGCTCTGCTCAGAGTATGGTCCCAATAGATGGATGCATCATCCAGATTCAAGAAGGTGTTCAACCTTCACCTTGGTGGAAATTGTTCTCGAGGATTCTGTTTTGCTCAAGTCAATGGAATTATTTTAATTTAATACAGAAAAATATTGGAAGAAATGTTTGAAAAAAAAAATAGATTGCTATTTGCTTCTTTATGCTTTCTTACTGCTCGCCCAATGTCGTATATTTTGCAGAATCAAATGGCGTTCCATGTCAGGTTGGGGCTTTTATCTTGGTGCTGCTGGAGATTTCGAGCGTGCACTCCACCATGTGGATTAGTGTTTGCCGCTTTGCTGAAATCCGCTTACCGTTCTCACATACATGGGTCCTCAAGGGTCGTGGAGCTGTGGTCATCACTGGCACAATATGGGCTTACTCAGTCCTCATGGCGAGCCTGCCTTTCCTTGGCCTCGGCACCTATGCTTACATACAGGGGAAAGCTCTTTGTGCCCCGAGATTCCAGGTGAGTTTCATTATGAAAGGTAGAAGAAGCATGACTTCAAACAATAGGCATTCTTATATGCTTTGTTTGTATGTGCGGGCGTTAATGAGTGTTTTACAAAGCATTTGAACACAGCACATGATGAAATATCGGCTCACATTCTGGCTTTATCTTGCTTGACAGTTCACATGGAGTGTGTGTGTGTGTGTGTGTGTGTGTGTGTGTGTGTGTGTGTGTGTGTGTGTGTGTGTGTGTGTGTGTGTGTGTGTGTGTGTGTGTGTGTGTGTGTGTGTGTGTGTGTGTTTGTGTGTGTGTGTTTTTGAAAGAGTGATGCAACTGTAAATGTTAATTTACAAACAAACAGAAACCTCGGGAATGTGAACCAAACATTTCATGAAAGCTTATGACATGTTATTGTCTGTCACTGATTGCTATTGCAGGAAGTCACTGCTTGAGTGAGTGAGAGCCCAAGGTCTGAAATTGGCATTTCCACAAAATTCTTATCATCGACGTTCTCGATGTGTGCCCCTCCCCGCGGTTCAGACCGGCGTTGATCCTGACTCCAAAGTTTTGTCCAACTCTCCTGAAGGTCTCATGTGGCACTGCCTGGAGGTAGTCTGACACCTCCTGCTTCAGATCATCCAGTGTGGCAGGGTAGTTGGTATCCATCCTGTCACAGAGCCAATTACACATATCAAGTCTCCTTCTCATGTCATCTTGACTTGTCATCATGTCATCTCATGCCCTAATTGAGATGATGTTTGGGAAAAGCTTCAGTTCCTTAGTGAGGACATGTCAGACTGATGTTGGTTTGATGCCTAGCTCCCGGGAGCGCCAGCGGTGTAACTTCTTGGTACTGTCCACTACAGAATCCCGCACGGCGTCTGTTGTCTTGGTTCTTGGTTACTGATGCCAGCCTGCCACTGTTGCCCTTGCTCTGATTGTGCACTGTAGGTTTGTGCTCAAAATAATCCACAATACGTTGAATGGCACAATTTGTGGGCCATTACGTGCTCTGAGGTCATATTCCAGGTAGAACCTCCGGCGGGTGTCTACATATGATTTAGTCTCATACCACAGAGCCCCCACTTTTGTCTTATGCTTCACTGTCAATGGCATAGTTGATCTACGGAGCTAGAAATCCCAGGGAACAAATTCCATGATAACACCACCAAACCCTGAAAAATAAAACGGTATAGGTCAAAACACAAAGAAATGGCAGGAAGTCAAACTTGTGTCAATCTTTTTGAAACACCCTGTATATATTGTGATGATTATGGGGCTAGATGTTAGCATTGTATAGAGTAGCATGGTCCGTGGACAAGTAGAAGCATCTCGATGTAACTAAGTTAGGGAATCTGTGAGCTAAAGTGTTACGTGTCACGACACGAGGGGTATTGTGGTGTTAATTAGCTTCGGGAGTAAAAATAAATCCCCGAGTCCATGATTGGCCTCTGTGATTTTCCCGGTTTTTTTTATTTCAGAACCGCAACAATATATATATATATATATATATATATATATATATATATATATATATATATATATATATATATATATATATATATATATATATATATATATATATATATATATATATATATATATATATATATATATATATATATATATATATATATATATATATATATATATATATATATATATATATATATATATATATATATATATATATATATATATATATATACATACATATATATATATATATATATATATATATATATATATATATATATATATATATATATATATATATATATATATATATATATATAGATATATATCGTGTTTTGCCCAAAAGTTCCATCTTGGTTTTATCAGACGACAAAACTTTTTGGCAGGTGAGGGTCCTGGTGAGGGTCTGCAATCTTTGATTGCTTTATTGTTTTCTTTGTGTTTGCAGTGTGGTATTTTAGCATACTTTTCTCTTCTCCATGTTGTCTTTTGCCTGATTATTTCTGGGCAAAACTGGAATGTGAGTAAATGTAAACCACCAGTATCGCAGCGATTTGTTGCAGTATCGGCCTGGACCTATTCTTGACCAGATGCTAAATGGGCATGTTTACTGAGACTTGTGTGGGCTGTTGGCCATAGTTTGGAAGCCATGGTTGGATGGCCCATTTGTATGTAATCTGTCCTTGATTATGTAATCATTCTATTGGTACTAATTGTATAAGTATAATAAGTGTTTGCTCAATAAATAATTAAGTCTATATTTTTAATCCGCTTTCTGTTCTTCTTTTCATGTGCACATCAATGGTAAACAGTTGAGATTAAATTGTTGATGACAGTTGCAATTGGGCGGATTGCTCGGCTATTCCTTGTGATCGAGTCATGACGAGCAGGTCACTTGTATCATCAGCGCTGGCAGCACGTAGTTCCTTCAGAATGGTCGATTGGACCTCTACGGCAGTGCATAGACTCAACTTAGAAGAGACCACCACCTGAGCCAATCTGTCTGCTCTCTTTGTTTTGGCCGAGAGGTTTCACTAGTCTTCCTTTCTCACTTAACATATTCCTTGCCAAAGGTAGCTGCTTCAGCTAAAAAATTTTTTTACAAATACTTGAATATTGATTGGCAAAGACATAAAGAAAAAAAAAGAAATGCTGCCAATACACTTCATGTTTCATTAATAATTTTTTACTATTTTGTGCATCAGGACCAGCATGCGGTGTACTATGGTGGCCTGGCGCTTGGCTTCAGTGTCGGCATTCCCATCCTCGTGCTGTGTGCCATGTATGCCACAATTGTCCGTGCAGCACGCAAGCAGGCTAAACGAGGCACTTTCGTGTGTAACGAAGACAATTGCCGCTATGTGCCTGCTAACCGTTACCTGAAGTGCGCCATGGTCCTTGTGTCAACAATGGGTGAGGCAACATGTGTTGCATAATCTTAATACATGTCTGTGAGTTGGACTGAACAGCTATTGATTCGTTAAACGTTTATCAGGTCAGAAACGACTGAGTAGTATGGGTGTTGGAATGATGAAGTCTATTGATACCTTCTTGCAGCATATTTCCTCACCCAAAAAAGGTTCATCCTTCTAGAAATCATGTGATTGTAATATCATGTGAATTTAAGCCTTATCTTCAATTACATTTGGTTTTACTTGTACATGCCCATATGTGCTTGGCTGTACGTGCAAAAAAACCCAAAAACTTTCAAACCACGAGCCAGAAACAACAACCACAGGCCGTTCCTTCGCTCTCGCGTGCCCGTCCGTGCATGGCCCGGAAGTTCGCATATCGCAGTTACGATTATTCGCAATTTAGTTTTAATGGACAATTATTCAATTAGTGCCAATGTATTTTGCCTTTTCGCAATGTCATCGCAAGAAAAAACATAAAGAGAAGAGAAGAGAGAGAAAAAAAGAAAAAAAACGTACGTGCAAAAAAAAAACCAACCCCCCCCCCCCCAAAAAAAAACTTTCAAACAACCACACAGGCCGTTCCTTCGCTCTTGTAAATGACAACTGGATTGGGGCATTGTGTTTATCTATAAATGCGCATAAGAAATTGAGAAATTATATTAGAATACAGTAAGTCATCACTTTCCGGAAGTCCGTACGTTGAAACCTGTAATCGGGAACGCGGCTGAGCTTCCCTTCCCCATCGGCCACGCCCACGCAGCAACGTGTCTTGTCATTGGTTGGTAAATAAATGGCCATAACTTGGGAAGCACTTGTCTGATTAATATCAAACCTTTAAAAGGCACATACTCAGGGCCCCAGCAATATACCTGGCAAGTTTGAATAAGATCAGACCAGTGGTTGTCGAGAAACAGTGGTCACACACACACACACACACACACACACACACACACACACACACACACACACACACACACACACACACACACACACACACACACACACACACACACACACACACACACACTGCTGGAATTATAGATAGATGTTCAAATACAGAATTTAAATTGCTGATTTCACTGGTCGGGCCTGTTTTCTAAAAAAAGTCTAACATTTCATTCATGTCAACCATTTGCATCACTTTCACTGGATCCTTCACTTTTTACCATCCTTCATCTTTTATGATAGTGTGTTCATTTCTCGAACCTGCCTAAACATGGCAAGAAGCACCCCTCCCCACCCCACCCCGTCATATATATATATATATATATATATATATATATATATATATATATATATATATATATATATATATATATATATATATATATATTGTCACACATTTCCTGACAGCAGTTTGTAATGCTCAAGGACGAGGCTCTTTTAGTTGTAATTGTGAGCTCACAGAGCCAAACTGGTCAGGTGGATATAGTCCATTTGCCAGAGAAGTAACCTTGTTGTCCTCAAAAGTGAATGATTTTATGGTGGTTTCTTGTTCACAGACATGCATAGACAAAATTAAGCTTGGTTACCCGAATGGCAACCATGGGGAAATGTGTTATTTTTATGCAAATACAAGATGGCCGTCATCGACCGGGCTGAAAATATAACTTTTTAGGTAATGAACTTAAAATTACACATGAGACATCTTTTCCATATAATTTTGGCATGAGGAATCGATATTTAACCATATTTTTGTGATTAGAAGTAAATTTTAGGTCAATGTTCGAGTTCTTGGCAATTGTTTGCCGTGTGAGATACATTTTGAATGACAACAAGGTCACTATTGCGTGGGTCTGGTGTTGAGACTCTCATCAGTTCAGCATTTGGGGGCCTGGCAGGAATCATGAGTGGCAAGTCCTGGGTTCGATCAATGAGAGCCTTCTGGATGGTTTCGACTGCCCTTCTCATTTCCTTCCTCACCACCGGCCCGAAGACATTCCAGGAGTTGTGCAGCTACCTTGAGACATGCAGACAGCACCCAACTGGGAAGCACTGGGTTGATAACTTCATCAAGCCCACTCTGCTTGTTCACCAACTTCTGCGTAGTGAGAGGGAGGCAGACTTCCTGCTGCAACAGCTAACACTTGAACGCATGCTTCCCTACTTCATTGTTGCTGGTCACCATCACTATGCCCGTTACATCACCCATCACCTTCTGGAGATGCGCTATCTGCTGCCACCAGATGCCAAGTCAGAGCTCATATCAGGTGCTTTTGTGTGTCGTGACCAGGAAGGCATTTGTAATGGTGTGAGCTCTGATCAGTTCGGTGAACAAACTGCGATTATAATTGGCAAGGGTGGCCTCAAGGGTATGACTCTTTCTCCAGAGATGGTAGCAGAGTGGATCGATTCCTTTCCTGTCACTGCCTACATCTCAGATACAATGGAGCACATCTACCCTGACTCCTCAAACAAGGACAATGAAGACAAAGTAAGAGAAAACGACACAAGAATCGGACCACATCACAAGGAGGAGGGGAAGAAGAGCAGAGAACTTGATGCAGATGATAGGCGCCGGATTTTACTTGAATTGTCGAATGTGTCTCATCCTCTTGAGAATCACTCCCCACATCTGTACAACTTTGCCAATGGTCGAATTGCTCCCCGAGAAGCTGAAGTGAATGTTGAGGATTCCGTGGTTATAGGTCAGAAAATGGTTGCAGAGTTCCATGCATCCCTTCCAGGTGGATTCCATGCAACCATCTCATGCCCCATCGAGACAATGGAACACTTACAGAAAGGAGTGAAAATTGGGGACAAGATGATCTTTGATCTAGAAACCATCTTCCTCAGGCTGCTGACTATTGGACAGTAAAGACAAATGGAGCGAGGACCTATCTTCCAGTTTGAGCTCTGCGCAGTACCCTCCTCACTGATTGATGAATATGGGTGCTTAAGGAAAGGCAACAAAGCACCACTGGCACACAAACTCTGTATTCAGGCACAACAGCCTCTGTAACCAGATGTTACCATTGTTGACGCGAGCCAACTTCTCTGTCATATTGTCTGGCCTTTCAGGGGAACTGTGTCAGTTTTAGTTGAGTCCATCAAGACAAGGCTGTCTACTATTGCTGGTCAGAAGATCTTGGTCTTTGACAAATATTATGATGTTTCTGTAAAGGACCATGAATGAGTGAGGCGTGCTGGCATTGGTTCCATCAACTATGACCTCACAATAAACACACCCCTGCCTCGTCGAGATGCCATTCTGAAAAACAAGCAGAACAAGTTGCAGCTGTCCAAGGTTTTGAGTACCTATAACTTTGGTGAAGGAGTTACTGTGGAGAGCCGTAGCCATGGTGCGTTCAACCATGATGAAGCAGACGTTACAATGATCTCACACCTGCTCATGGCTGCTGAATGTAATGCAAGAGTGATACGTATCCTCTCTGATGACACTGATGTTTTTGTATTGATGGTTTACTGGGTTTACCAGCGCAACATCCAGGCCACAGTGCAGATGGAAAGGTGGGATGGAGCAATTTGGGATATCAACACCACCTGTGACCAGCTTGGCCCCAAGTGTCTGCAGCTTTTGGAATGCACTACATCACTGGCTCAGATACCACGTCATACCCATACAGCAAGGGCAAAGTATCAGCCCTGAAGACACTGAGAGCTGGCAACTTCCCTGGTTTGTACTCCGCACTTGGCGAGCTGAACGCAAGCCATGAACAGCTCATGGAAGTAGGGCAGACATTCTTCTGTGCCCTGTATGGTCAGCCAGAAGGTACCACGATGAGTGAGATGAGGTACTATATGTACACAAGGAAGTCTGGCAAGCCCCTCAAGTTCATGGCATTACCTCCAGCTGAGATCATTCTCTTCCTACATATTTTGCCTGCACATCTACAGAAAGTACTTGCAAAATCAGTTGATCAGCAGGCCCCACCTGAACTTGACATTACAAAATATGGATGGGACATCAGAGATGGAATCCCAGTGCCAGCAACTTCTGCTACTCCACCAGCCCCTTTGGACCTCATGGATGTTGTGCACTGTGGATGCAAAGCAGAGGGGAAGGCCTGCAGTACTGCAAGTTGCAGTTGTCACCATGCAAAGATCTCCTGCACTTGTAGTTGCAGTGACAAGTGCTTGAACCCACACAAGACTGTGGAGGACAGTGAAAGTGAAGTGGAAGAAGGGAGTGTCGATGCAGAACTGGAAAGAGACGAGGATACGGAAGGGGACGAGTACAATTAATGGGAATGAACAATACGTAAGTTGTCTACTAGGCTCTATGTCCTCTGTTCCTAAGATGTCCAATATGATGACATGACAATGTGTATGCTTTCTGATTATCACCATACTGTTGTGAACCATTCATGACTTCACTTTTGCATTGGTGTTGTATAATTTTCAGCAGAAAATAGTCATGGACATTTCATGTGAACCTCTATTTATTCCTGAAGGTAAAAAAATAACCCCAAAATTGAATTCCTCATGTCAGAATCATATTGAAAAGAGGTATTACACAGGATTATATGTTGACCGATTAAAAACTTCGCCCCATCGTCTGACCTGTAGCGGCCATCTTGAATTTATGAAAATTACAGGAGTTCCCCAAGGTGGCCACCCCGGCAACCAACCTGAATTTTATTAATGGACCCATGTTAGTCCTAAACAATCATAAAACCATACACTTTCCACATCAACAAGGTTGACAATGGAACACATAATAACGGCAAATGGACTAATACCTACTCTCTCTCTCGATCTCATAAATGGCTTAATATGGAGGTCAACTGTATCATGGTCAACCACCATCCTGATTGTAAACGAAAAAATTATTAAATATGTACATACAAGAGGAGAAGCTAAATACAGTCGAAGAGAAGTTAACACGGTATGATGAATAACAAATCAACACCACTAACTGTAGTGTTTAGGCCAGCAGGGGGAGCTACCGAAGCAGGGGAAGCCCGGTTAAAAACAAATGTGGAGGAATAATTATTAATGGAATAAATGACAAAACCGATCAGCTCTCCTAAGATGATGGGAGAGCCATAAAGAGCAAGTTGAAGGACACGTGACCATTAGCATTCAAGGCTGCTTAAAGAACAGCTATGGTGATTGTGCCCCGTAGACACAGGTGTGACAGCCCTGCGGGTATCCGCAGCATGTATAGATCTCTGCGGTGGTGGCAGGGTCTCTAAGCAACAGGTGGAAGAGCCCTGCTGGTGTTCACGACATGCAATGCACTATGGAAGGTACAAGTGGGACAACCACAAAGGTGCTAATGGTACACAAAGTGCAAGCAGAAGTGACATAAATTTAGGATTCATTCACTCAACCCATGCACTTACAACCGAAAGCCAATGTTTCACCATGCAAATTTACTCTCTCTTTCTACCTTTCTCTCTTCCTCTCCCACACCCTCCCCCTGTCTCCTCCACCTGTCTTCCATACCCTCTGATTCACATCCCTCCACTTTCCCCTTCTCCTTCTCTCTCTCACCCTGGCTCTCTTTCTTTCCCTCTCTCCATTCACTGTACTGCTGTGGATATACTCCGACAGTTCGTATCTCAATCCCTCCCTCTGAATCTCTCTGCCTCCCCCACCAGCACATCTCCCTATTTTTTTTCTCTCTCCATGGTCGACTCCTAATGCCCATTAGAATCAGCCCACCAATCAGTCAACCAGTTCAAACAACAGTCAATATGAATATAACATATCTCACATCATCATTGCAAATGCATGTTTAAATGTCCCAGCCGAGCCCATACCAATGAACAGTTAGTACAAGTTCAAAATAAAGATCTGAAATAAATTGATAACGAACTGAGAAAACATATCACCACCTAACAAGAAACACAATCATGTGATAATAATGTTATTTTTAAAACAACATGGCAAATATTGTGATTATGTGTTTTGATAATGTTTGATCGATGTTAAAAGTGTTCAAAAATGTTTGTTGAAATATTTCAAGAACATTTGAGCTTCATAAATACAGTAAAATTGAAATAATGTTTTTCTAATGTTATCTTTAAATGTTATGTGACAACATACATACGACCTTTCACAATATTTTGAAAATGTTATGTGCTTCTCAGGTTGCTGCTTAATTATCTGTATTTTCCGGTGTATAAACCGTGCCTTTGTATTACCGGTCCCCCTGTTTTTTCACCCTCAAAAGAAATGAATATATTGATCATTATATTTTCTGATGTAGATCTAAATTTGTTTGTACATTAACTTTGTACGTAACAAAGTGACGGAGGTATCAACATGCTTACTCCCATGTCCGCTTAATTTTGTCTAACCGTCTTATTCTCATTTTCAAGACGTTGAAGAGAGAGGACAGGATACCAAGAAGTTTTAATTTTTCTTTCTTATTTTTTAGATCCTCGTGGAGGATCTCTAAGTCTTACTCACGTTGTTGTGCTTGTGAACTTCCTGAAACTTGGCGTATATATGTAAAAATACCCTGTACAGACAGTAACCATCTCCGATTTTGAAAATTCCTCCTAGAAAAAATAGTTATGACGTCAAAATATCTCCGCTAATGGAAATCGCCTTAAAAATTATCTCCGAAACTAGGCAAGCTTTTTGAATTCTGTTTGCGGGAATAGAACAGGGCATTAGCAGAGATGAATTACCGCACATATGATACATCACTATGGCGTCATATCAATTTTTATGACGTCATTCTTATTTTTTGACATTTTTTGTTTCACAACCCAGAGTTTTCATCGGATATTCGTGAAATCGTAACAATTTGTAGATCATACTTGCTCCCTTTGCTGAGTATACAGAAGATTTTTTACCGATGCCACCAAAGGTGGATGGAGGTTATGTTTTCACCCCTGTTTGTCTGTCTGTCTGCGAGCAGGATATCTCAAGAAGTTATGGACGGATTCGGACAAAGCTTGGTTGACAAGTTAGATGTGTGACAAGTACGAATTCATTAGATTTTTGGTGAAGATTCAGATCTGGATCTGGATTTGAGAATTAATTTTTTTTTAAAGTGATTCATCACCATTTAGACATGGTTGGATTTTGACAAAACTTGGTGGATGAGTTAGGTAGGTGACAAAAAAAAGCTGATTAGATTTCGGTCAAGGTCTGGTTGCAGATCGGGCCTATCAGTGGGATAGAAAACGTAAACTGTTGAGCCTGGCAGAGGTATCCGCCCTACCAAGTGCCCTTCTCGTTTTTTACTTGTACTTGCCCATTATAACTCATCTGGAGATACCTTCAAGTGTGGACATTCAGGATACTGAACATCTAACAAGGAATGAGGAAGCTATAGTGCTATACCTGTGGAGGGTTCGGTGGTGGGAGGTGGTTGTGGAGGTAGGAGCATCTTGGAGCACCATTTTACTCTAGTGTACCATGGTGGGATGAGAATACAGTAGGGAACATTCATAGTCTTGTTTCAAATGCCTATATGATGACAACCTAAATCACCATGTTGACATCTCCCACCCCACCCCACCCCACCCTCTACCCTCCCTCCCCCCCATCCCCTCCTCCCCCTACCAACTAGAGCATAGACTTTAATTTCTGCTTAAAAAGGCAACAGGTGAGCTTCATGGGTATTAGTCATTCAGCCAAGTTTAACATTGTATGATGCCTTCTTGCAATATGTTCACACACAAGTGTACCAGATTTGGTGATGGTGACTTTCTCGAGATCAGAAGTAAACCTCAATACCTAACGTCTCATGATGTAACTTATAACAGCTCCATCAGGGATCAGGTATGCTGCAGTTGCATACAAGGGACACTTGGACTGTACTTACAAGGAACCACTATGATAAGGCATTAAACATTGGAACCACCATAAGATAAGACCGTCGGATGGGTCACCCATCTTCAACCTCAACAACAAGTAATTCTGATACATCCAGCTAAGATGGCCAACGCTACACAGGATCTTCCATTGGCGAGCCATTCTATAAAGGGTTGTGTGGAGAAAACCACAGCTCAATAGCACGAGGTCTCATTTCAAGCTGTTGAAGACTTCTGAATTGACATTGAAGGAGTAGTCATTGACAAAAGGAAAGTCCATTTGAGCACTGTTATTGATGTCGGTGATTCCTCGATGCTATTGATGTTAAATGTCATCGCAACTGCTGGGTGTGTCAAGTTTTAGGAGAGAGAGGAAGTGTAAGCAACAACGGTTCAGCGGAATCATCAAGCATATCAAATAGTAATGGTGATGGTAAGTTTGGTGTTGGTGGAGTATGGCAAATCATCTGACAGAGCATGATGAGCTCAGACCAATTCTTGAACGTTTCAGTGGCCAAAATTATTCCCGGACAGGTGACCACTCCGTCACAGAGTGCTGAAATTTCTATGGGAATCGAACCCCACAACAGTGAGGGGGACGCAACAAAGTTTTATTCCCTTGACTGCCAAGCCACTCTCTTCAATCGGTACTATGAATGGCCATAATATCAGTAGACATATAATTCATGCTTGCCGTCACATCTGCCAGCATTAGTTGGTGGACATTAAAGATCTCACGATGTCCTTCGCAAGGAGTAGGCAAGCCATCGCCGGTACGTGGCACCCTGGCTAAATTACAAATTCCTGATATCCTTCACAAAGAGTAGGCTCTAACCTACAGGGGGCAACGCACCAGCAGCGCTGTCCACACCCATGCGAGACCTGATGCTAACCTACAGCCAGACCAAACTGGAAAACTGCAATCACCTTCATATGGAGTGATAATTGATTTGAGAGAGAGTCAAATCACTCCTCGAGGGAATAAGCAGCTCAGTGGTCTTGGGGTATTATTCTTGCTTCGGTTGTGAGAAGTCGCTGTCTCGGTGGTGTTATGGTTTGAGCGTCTTCTCTGATTCTGGGAGGTCAGTGGTTTGAACTCTGGCAGAGTCGTACCAAATACTTTAAAAGCGGTTTATGTGCTGATTGATGTTCAGCATTTAATAAAGTCGAATTGAGCGCGGACAAGCAACCATTGATTGGCAATCCTATCACAGGTGTTGATGGGTTTAATGGTTTCCTCCTGCATTGAAGTTCCTTGTCAGGGAGCTCATATGAAATAATTTTTTATTATTGCAAAGACAGCATGATCAAGATGCTGTAATCCTTTTTTCAAGCTACTCAAAGATATATCAATAACTTTCAATATTAACATCTTGTAGCCTTTGACATCGAAGCATTGTTTGTTACAAGAAGATGTTTTGTTTAATTTCTAATCGCTATAATTGCCATGTCACATCCATTGAGTGTGCCCATTCTCAAGGACAGGTGCAGACTCCAAAAATCATCCCAGAAGAAGCTTGCTCATATCCGTTCAGCTTTGCTCTTCCATTTCCTACAGTCATTCTGTTGTCCTGCTGGCTTCCCTACCTGACCATCAGTTTCTACACGGCCATCACGCATGATTTGCCTTACACGGCGATTGAAGCCATCTGCACGTGGCTGCTTCTTTCATCGTCTGCCCTTAACCCTTGGATGAACTCCCTTTCTCAAAAGTGAGACTGCCTCACAAATATTTTGCTCACTTGGGGTCGGGGTGGGGGAGTGGAGCAGGCATGTACCGGGAGAGGGAGGTAAAGCCATAATGCCAATGATTTCAATTGATAAATATAATACTTTTGGCCTGAAGACCCATCCATCTTCGAGAGGATTTCAGTGGAATTGCCACCTGTATAGGTTAGAGTATGCCCACATTGTGGAGAGGATCTGTTATGAACCATTTCAGCCGGTATGGCAGGCCATTGTTTACTCTTTGCCTTCTATCAATGCTACTAAGCTTCATGCACTTCGTTGTTCCAGATTTGCGAGAGGAAACTAGTTCGAAACGTTTAACAATGTCTCCTCTTCCTTTTCACTACCCTCTGCGATCCCCAATGCTGCAGGACTTTCCGGGACGCTCTTTCCTCTCTGACGCCCTCATGCTGTCCATTGCCATGCCCACCCAAGAAAATGAGAGCAGAATGTGCTGTGCACAAACAGTCTGAAGGCCTCCAAGTTTCCTCTAACCCTTTTCCCAATGTAACATAATCAGTCTTGGAATGTTGTTTGCCCATTTATTTAGTCGTGAAGGATTTGTTTCCTAAAAGTAGCTTCTGTTTATGATGTAAAAGCTGCAAATAATTTGAATAGCTACATCGTACTCTTTCTCAAATATTTCAAAGGTATACCCATTTTTATCATGTTGATTGTTCCATAGGATGCGCCGTGAGTTCTGGTATGATCTGCTTCATAGATATTTGACTGGTCGTTCGATTTAACACTGAATTGTTGGTCTCGAGGGTTACTCTGTGTCCGCCTGTAAGAGCCAAGGCAAGGCAAAATACCCAAAATAGATACCTTGAGATGGAGACTGTTGGGCTTACGCATCCTTGTGACATGTGCCATATCTCACCAGGTGAGATGGCAATGTAAATGTAACTTCGATATAATAGAAACGTCAAATTTCCCAATGACCGTACGTAATTCAATCAATTAATGTGGAATTAATGAGGAATTATAAATGGCATCTACAAACTAGGAAAGCTTTTTGATGCTTTAAATTTAATTAAAATCCACTTGAGATCTGCTCTTGAGCAAATAATTGATTTGGAAACTCTCAGGAGTGACAATGACACCATCCTGTCTTCAATTTACACTTACAAATGTAATAGTGATTCCATAGACGGTGAGTGTAACTTCTTTGTTGAGCGTGTCTAGTATCGTGTTAGTTATATTTTATCCAGAAGTTTATATTCCAACCCGGCATTCACGGATGTGTTTGAGTGATCGGAATGTTTTTAAGCTTATGGTATGATTGCACTACAAATCATATATTTTTGGGATGTTTACAGGACTCGAGTAATTGAAGTGTATGGATCCATACATGTCATAAAGAGTAATCCCACGTCGAAGAGGCCTACTTTATGCATTCACTCCTGCGTCGCACCAGCACGCAATGCACCCATATGAGTTGCAACAAACGGATTGTGTACAGGAAGGTTCCCACCATCGTGACCATCCCAAACAATTATTTGAGTGACGGGATGGAAATGTACAAAACATGGCATCATCAACACGTATATCGAAAATGATCACCCACTCCTTCCAGGTACAGCATCTTAAAACCCTGATTAAGCAACAGAACAGTGAGATCCAAAAGGTCCCTCGAACACACCAAGGATTTTAGTAACAGTTAGAAGATCAAGGATCAACAAAACATCCTGCGATGAATTGTCAAACACAGTGTCATATGGGAACTTAAAACGAATTCGCTGCGAACAAAGTTTTTGTGAACTACTCATTTATAGATATGCAATGCTCATCCTGTATGGTTTTGATCAGTACTTATAAAGAAAGTTGATGTGCATCTCAGAGAGACATCACGTATTTCTGTGACCTCGCCTCACCAATTGGTGCTGTGCTTCGATCAATTAAAATAAATCTAACAGCTTTCACATGCCAGTGAAGTGAGAGATCATGTTTCCACGTGGCAGGCGGTACTTATCGCTCCTCGGACTGTGCAGTAATTGTTTCCGAACAGCCTGTAATTAGATTGCATTAAATCAGATTTTTTCCACCTTTATTTACACATCGTAACCCACAACTTCCAAGTGAAAAACAAATTCTACACATTTCAGAAAATTAATTTAAAATACAAAACTAGATTATCTTGGTTGGATAAGTGTCCACCTCCCTGAGTTAATACCTGGTGGAAACACCTTTGACAGTGATTGCAGCTGCGAGTCTGTTGGGATAGGTCTCCACCAACTTTGCACACCCTGATTGGGCAATATTTACCCATTCTTCTGGACAAAACTGATCAACCTCAGTCAAGTTGATGGACAGCAATCTTCAAGGCATGCCGCAGATTTTCGATTGGATGTAGGTTGGGGCTCTGAATGGGCCGCTCAAGGACATTTACCTTTTTGTCCCTTAGCCACTCCAGTGTAGCTTTGGCTGTGTGCTTCGGGTCGTTGTCATGTTGAAAGGTGAACTTCGTCCCAATTTCTGCTTTCTTGCACAGGGAAGTAGGTTATCCTGTCGGATTTTTCTGTATTTTGCTCCATCCATTTTCCCTTATTGGCTTAATGGTTAGGATGGTGGGCTTGAGATCCCAGTATCCTGAGTTCAAATCTCACTCGGGTGTTGAATTAATACCAGGTGGGGTTGACTCTGCCTGTCGTCCTTCTAAGGTCAGCAAAATGAGCACCAGCTTGCTGGTATCCTGTATCGGAGTGGCGACCAGTCCAGGATTGTGACCAATAGCCAAGGAGACGGCTTTGGCAGCACTAATGCTCTGCACAAAGTATGGTCCCAATGGATGGATGGATAGATGGATTTACCCTTCTGTCCTGACAAGTGCCCCAGTCCCTGCTGATGAGAAACATCCCCATGACATGACACTGCCACCACCATGCTTCAAAATAGGGATGGTGTTCTTTGGGTGATGTGCTGTGTTGGGTTTCTGCCAAATGTAACGTTTTACATTTAGGCCAAAAAGTTCCATCTTGGTTTTATCCGACCACAAAACTTTTTGCCACATGGCTTCATAATCTCCACAATGGTTTTTGTGCATACCTCAAACGGGACTCAAGATGGGCTTTTTTTTAGTAATAGCTTCCTTCTTGCCACCCTACCATACATGCCAGACTTGTGGAGTGCTTGGGATATTGTTGTCGCATGCACATAGTGACCAGTCTTTGCCAAAAAGACCTGTAGCTCTTTCAAAGTTGCCATTGACCTCTTGGTGGCCTCTCTGTCAGTCTCCTACTTGGTTGGTCATCCAATTTGGAGGGAAGGCTTGATCTAAGCAGGGTCTTGGTGGTGCCATATGCCTTCCACTTATTAATGATTGTCTTGACTGTGCTCCAAGGGGCATTTAAGGCCCTTGAAATATTTTTATACCATCCCCTGATCTGTGCCTTTCCACCACTTTATCTTGGAGGTCTTTTGAAAGCTCCTTGGTGCTCATTTCAAGGAGATGGGGATGGGCCAGGCATCTGCTTGGGGGATGGCCAGACAGAGGCCCCTGGAGTTACGGCGGAAAGTGGATGCAGCGACGCACTGCTCCGGCGCATGCTCCCATACCTGACCTGACCTTAGTGCTCATGGTTGAGTCGTTGCTGTGAAATGCACAACTCAGCAGAAGAAACCTACAGGAACAGCTGATTTTATTCTGAAATAATCAGAATCACTACAATTTAACACAGGTGGAGGCCAATTAACTTGGTGTATGATTTTGAAGGTGATTGGGTACACCTGAGGTCTTTTTAAAATTGCTAATATAAGGGGGGAGGGGGGGTGGACACTTATCCAACCAAGATATTCTAGTTTTGTATTTTTAATTAATTTTCTGAAATTTGTAGAGTTTGTTTTTCCACTTGGAAGTTGTGGGTTATAATGTGTAAATAAAGGTGGAAAAGTCTGAATTAATGCAATTTAATTCCAGGCTGTAAGGCAACAAAAGTTGAAAATTTTGAAATGGGGTGTTGACTTTCTATCGGCACTGTATATTATTGATCTGTAACACTTGTGTATATATGTATCGATATCAAGTCAATCGTATGGAAATTGATGATTGTGACCTTCACTTTTGACCTATTGACCTCATAGGCTTCTCTGCTTGTGCCTACCTCTACCAAGTGGTTAAGTTTTGTTTAGATTGGAGTGAAATTGTGACCTGTGGACGATTGATATAGAAACAGGCAGACAGGACTGGAACGGAACTCGGTGGAGCACATACCCTCACCAGGCTGAACAGTTTACGTTTTGTATCCCACTGATTGGCTGGATCTGCCAATCCGGATCTGAACCAAAATCGAATTGTCTCGTTATTGTCACCGACCCAACTCATCCATCTCGTTTTGTCAACTCGTCTACAAATCATGAATTTTCGATTTCGCAAGTCGCAGACAAACTAGCAAACGGACCCAAAGGCAACACCTTGTCCTCTGCTGAGGGTAAAATGGACTATTTTTGGAGATTATTTATTTTGTTCATACATCAAATCGATAACTGTGCAATTTGTGAATCCGTGGAAGAAGTTTTGTTGATTGATGTTGCATAATTTGAATGCTCATGAGGTTGCACTCTTGCATGCTGTTGTATGAAAACCAAAACACCCGAGAGATGTGATTGTCTTTTCATTGTCGTTCGTGTTTCTTGAGAGATTGAGCAACATTCTGGGATTTTCTATTGTGTGAGATTTGGATTGGCTCAGATGTGTAGTGAAGACGAATGAAGATAGGCTATGTTACAAGTGTAACCCAGAACCAATGAAGCAAACCCTCGGTGTGCGAAAAGCACTGTCACCCCCTCAACTCCCCTCTTCACCCAACTGATTTTTAGGGTCACATAATATCTGGATGTACACAGCAGTATTCTGTTGTTCAGGCTCCAGACAATGGTCAACTGATATCGATTAACCAGTTGCATTAATTAGTGACGGGCATCATTGCCTGGAATTTTAATGCCCAACAGGATAGCCTTGGTCCTATGGGGGTATTGGCACTACCCCTTGAACCGTCTCGCCTAGGTTAGAATCTCATCTCAGCTATAAGCGTTCACTCTGATGTTCGCATGCAAGACGAGGCGGCATCGATGTGTTCGCCGTCCACAGAATGGATGTGTGGCCGGAGGGACCCATCTGCCTTTGTCGGCATTAATGATCCCACGGTGTCTTTCATGTGGGGACTAGCAGGGGCGGATCCATGAATTTCAAGATGGTAGGGAGTGGAAGTGGTCCAGCCCAAAGTGCCAAACGGGGATCGGGGGTCTACCTTCGGAGGATTTTGAAAAGTTGATCATCGTAAACGTCATTTCCTGCGTTCTTGAAAGTTTTCTGCAGTTCTTCCCTGGCCCAACAGTTCAGCAGATTCGTGATGACTAATGGGTCAAAGTGGCAAACTTGCCCAGCTGACCAGCTGATCCTTGGTTTAAAAAAAAAAGGCTTGTGCACACCTGTCGTGGGAAATGATGGCATTGACCGACTGTGTGCCGATGTTGTGAAGTTCATGGCAAGGAGTTCTCCCTCACAGAAGAGATCAGATAGGACGGTGGATGTGAATTATTTTAGTACCCGGAAATGAAGCTATTTTGGAATAGACCGTGCTTGTGTTTCCCAATGAAAATGTCACACATATCACATGGAGATATGGGGACGTCATCGTGGATGTTCTTGAGGGCCAGACGTACCATCCGACTTTCTCCCATGGAATCTCATAGGTAGGTCTTCAGGTGCCACAGGTAAGAAAATGAGCATTCAGCCTTGGAGGAGCCCACAAGGAGGGTGCATCCAACCTGGAGTAAACTTCCTCCTTTTTGGACCTTCCATGACATTCACTCGTTTTGTCTTCAAGCAAAGTTCGTGATACGATGATAAAATCGATACGATTGATCCCTTCGGAGACACCATTGACCAACTTCGTAGGCTCTGAGCGCCATCGGGTGGACAAGTCCACCCGACAGTGCTGAGCGCCTAATAGTAAAGGAGGAGGAGGAGATTGGAACCATACTCTGTGCAGAGCATTGGTGCTGCTCAATCGGTCTCCTTGGCTATTGGGCACAATCCTGGACGGGTCGCCACTCCGACACAGTATACCGGCAAGCTGGCACTCATTTTTCTGACCTCGGAAGGATGACAGGCCGAGCTAACCCCACCTGGTATTAATTCAACAGCTGAGCAGGATTTGAACTCAGGACCCAAGGATGATTCGTGTCTTAGATGATTCGTGTCTGATTTTCACTGAATAATCCTGCGCCTTCAGTATACCCCAGAAGAAGTAATCAAGGGGCTTCAGATCTTGCGTGCGTGCAACCCACTCCACAGGGCCACGTCGTCCGATCCACTGAGGGAGATTATCATCCAACCATTCCCTCACCACCCTGTCTATGTTTCCAGACTTTATGGCCACCCTGCACTTGCAGCTTACTCACTACAACCTGACACCCATTGTACACACACGCATCACCACTGACATGTGGTGGGTCCTGCATGGATTGAAGTACTCTACATGTATACACTGGTAAAATGGAAATAAGAGCTGTTTTTTTTTCCATAAGATGTTGGTGAAAATATCAGTTTGTGTAAAAGTGAAACCGAAACATGTGCAAAGTCCGAGGGGGGGGGGTGGGTGCGCAACCCCTGTACTATACCCCCTCCCCTGGGGGGGGTTCGCTCTTGCTGGAACAGTTATCCTCGGCACCTTGAACAAATTCCAAATTCCCACCACCTTCAATCCAACGTCAAGTTCGATGAAAGGTGTGAAAAACTCGAGTCAGAAGCATGTGGTAGCAGGCCTCACAAGTTGGTGAGAATAACTGTGGGGGGGGGGGGGTTCAGTAGTAGTAGTAGTAGTAGTCGTAGTAGTGTTTTTGTTGGGTAGTATGAGTCATGTTTTTGTTGGGTAGTAGTAGTAGCAATCGTAGTACTGTTTTTGATGGGTAGTTTTAGTAATAGTAGTATTGTTTTTGTTGGGTAGTCGTGGTAGTAGTCGTAGTAGATAAATATAACTTGACCTTTACAGCATTTCATTGATGATGAGAATTGACTTGCATTATATACGTTTGAGCAAGGAAGGGGAAAGGCGTTTGATCTGATGATTTCAAAACCCAATCTTTATTCCATCCCTCCAAAACTTAATTTGAAACATTGGTGTTTTCATGACCATTTTGATGAAATTGGCAAAAATGATCAAGTTCATCATTTATGGATTATACACAGTGGTGTGCAATTCCTCCCTGGATCACCGTATCCAGCTGGATCATTTTCAACCAGCAAAGACCCCAACCCTGCGGATGGGATCATTCTCCCACAATTGGCATATTTTTTTGGACTTGGGGGGGGGGGGTTCCTCCCCAAATCCTGAACCCTTCGGAATATGATTTTTTTTTTTACTCTCAAACCTTACCATGTTCCCCCTCCCTCCCCCACCCCTACCCCCCCCCCCAGCAACAACCAACAGTTTTCAACTCATTCCAGAGTTTTTATTCTGTAAACACTCCCCACTTCATTCCTCCAGCGGTGCAGAGGTGCAAATATAAACCATCCATCCATTGGGACCATACCCTGTACAGAGCGTCGGTGCTCCTGAAGCAGTCTCCTGGGCTATTGGGCACAATCCTGGACGGGTCACCACTCCAACACCAGATACTAGATGCTACAATGGCTCAATCATCCCAGCAAGCTGGTACTCATTTTGCCGACCTCAAAGGGATGACAGGCTGAGTCAACCCCACCTGGTATTAATTCAAGCATTTTGATGGAGTGCTTAAAATCAAGCGAGCCACTTGGCAAGTGCTCTACAAGCTGAGTGGTCATGGGACACACCCCTGTTGTGGTAATGGTCGATGTGCCACACCGATCCGTACTTCACTCCAACTTATTCTGCCAATTATTCCCCTGAGGCCGAGTTATTAACGTGGAATTTCACATGATCCAATTTCTCCCACCTCCCAATGTTGGATTCCCTTTGGTATTTTGAGTCCAGGGAGAAAGTTCCTAATGTTCCTGTTCTTGATCAAAATATCTTTCACTCCACTCACTTCTGAGGTTGTTTTCCTTCTTCCTCTGGCACGAGATCTGAAAGTGGCCAAGAAAGGTTCAGAGTATAAAACAATATGTGCCGGTTGAGCTGGAGTGTTGGTGTGAGCAAGGCAATGGGCCACTGATGACACGAATGACACGAATTCTCTGTCTCTGTCTCTGTCTCTGTCTCTGTCTCTCTGTCTCTCTGTCTCTCTCTTGAACAGATTAGATCACCATGTAGATTAGAAGCGCTGATGCTAAAACGGAAACTGTCATACTTTGGACACCTCATGTGTGCAGAAAAAGAAGGTCTGGGAGAAGTCAACTTTGCTGGTGGATGTGGTTGAGGGAAGATGAGGAAGAGGTAGACATTGCACCTGCTGGATGGGCTCAAGGCTGCAACCAAGCCCTGTCAGACCTACAGGCAGCACTTCAGGATAGGGATGTTTGGAGAAATCTAATCATGAATGTCACCGGAAATCAGACACGACTTGATAGAACTAGATAACTAGATATAACTTGGTGCAATTTCTGCTTTAAAAAAATATAAAAAATAGGTTTTCTGAAAAATAAATAATCCCATCTACCTGAGTGTAATGTCCAGCTTATTTATATGCAGTTGCACTATATTATCATTAATTGCTAATTAACTTGATACATCGATGCTACTTGATTTAAAACTACGAATCAAATACCATGGTGTACCAAAAAACACCAAACTCATGAAAAAAAACTCCACAATACATTCATTTTTATTCTGAATTAGATAAAACTTCAGGCATACGTGCTGCTGCATTTTGTGTGGCACAGGTGTACAAAATATCAGAGCCGTAACTTGTAAGAGTTTAGTTAGGCACTCGGTCGATCTCACATTCCAAATGTCCACCTCTGTGCTGAATACAGACTTGAACACGATGGACGAAGTTGTTGATTACGCGCTGACTGATGGACCATGCATGTAGTATGGACCTAATGTCAGGGTCTCTGGAGGCCCTCATCGGGAGGTACTGTGTGTGTGCTCCAGTAGATATTGTTCCTCGAGTTGATTTGACTTTTAAGCAAAAAAAAATGAGCCTCATCGGAGAACTAAATGTCATTGAGAAAACCAGGCTCCTCAATTTTCTCCACAAACTATCGAGCCATTTCAAGATGCCCGTTACCTCTGCCACCTAAGGTTCGATTACAAGAATTTACTTTTTTTTTTTTTTTAAAGTGATTCTTCACCATTGAGAGATGGCACCAAAAATGATTATATGACATGATATTTCAAAAAGTTGTGGACGAGTTATATGACAAAACTCGGTGGATGTATTGGTTATGTGTCAAGAACAAGCCGATTCAGTTTTGGTTTAGGTCCTGATTCAGATCTAGTCAATCAGTCCACCGAGTGCCCTTCTAGTTTGGACTGTTTCCGACCGACTGATGAACCCTCTCAATGACCTCAGGAGTTCTCGGTGAAGGGTGTTCCAGAATGAGTCGGCTTGTTCGTTGATTTTGAGTTTAGGTTGTGCACACTTCCTTGCTCTCGAAATTTCTTCCTCCATTTGAATATTCTCTCTTTGCATGGGGCATCTCTGCAGTTAAATTTTCTGTTGAACTTTATTTGAGTTTGGACGAAAGATTGCGTTTCAATGTAGGAGGCTTTTCTTCATTTGTCTGAAGGCATCGTTTTGTACAGGGCTTGGTACAGGATTTCAAGTGTACGTGTGCAGTAGTAAACTAGAGTAATTCGACTGCGCAGTCGACGGGTATACCTCCGCTCTCCCGCACAAACACTTGAGTATTGACATATTTGACCCTTGACCTTTATCATATCTGGCCAAAAATCTAATCAGCTAATTATCCTGTCTAACTTTACCTTTGTACCAAGTTTGATGAAATTCTGTCCAATATTTCTTGAGTTAGGGCGTAAACAGTAAAATTGCAGAGTTTGACCTTCACCTTTAACCCTTGACCTTTATCACATCTGGCCCAAAATCTAATCACTTAATTGCCCTGTCTTACTTTACCTTTTTACCAAGTTTGATGAAATTCTACAATTTGCTTCTTGAGTTATCGCGTAAACGAAAATCCGGACGGACGGACAACCCGTAAACATAATTCTTCCGACACCCTTGGTGCGGAGGCATAAAAAGATGAAATTTAAAAAAATATACCTCGGGAATTCCCGCCCCCCCCCTCCCGACAAATTAATTATGTACGCTGGCATTTCATGACCAAGCACATTTTCGTCACCTCTAATGTTTATTTACTTCACATAACACTTGATTACATGTCCATGGATTTGTTTATGTCTTGAAAAGTTGGGCAGAAGCCAAAAAAGTTTAACAATATTAAAGATTTCACTATTTTCTTTTCTCTTCATGATGAGAATGTACCTTCATTGTGTGACGTATGTCAGACCACCGCCACGATCATTGTGAACAAAACATGCATTACCTCATTTCCTCTTCATTTGTTGTCATTGAAATGTACCTTTGTTTCCTCAAAACAGTACCTTTATTTAATGATAGAAGACAAGTTGTTCAGTCTTCAAATGTACACCAGAGGCCTACGAAGGCTCAAACCTATGAGCAGCAAAAACGATGGTGGGAATTTCTGGGCCGCTGGAGGGAAAGGAATGGCCTGGAAAATGGGCGGTGCTTGTGACTCATCCTGGTACTGACATATATATATATATATGTATATATATATATATATATATATATATATATATATATATGTATATATATATATATATATGTATATATATATGTATATTTTCATGATGCACATCCACTTTTGTGCACTCACAATGATGTCTGAGTTTATGTACATTTTATAAACTAAAACACCGCGTTGAAAACTGAACAAGATACGTTTTCATTGCAATGAAAATCGTCTTATTTAATATTTGAAGGCATGAATTAAAATAAAAACGTCCTTTTGTCGGCGTTTTGTATGTGCTGTATGATGTTGAGATGTCCACGGTTGTGTTCAGTTACCAAGCAGCTTGTCAAGCCTGCCGTTCCTTATCATCGGTTTCGAATGGAGTGCTTTGCTTGAGTGCTTAAGCCACAAGAAACTTGGTAACTGAACACACTCCAGATGAATTGCATGGTCATGAGGATAAACGTCGAGATTCCAGACCAAGAATTATTTCAGCCATATCGAGGAATTTGTCCCACAGGGGGGAGATTTTGACATGGCATGTGGCAAGTTAGAGGTTGGTAGGAATTGAAAGCAAGTTTAATTATAATTTTTTTTTTCCCCAAACATGGAAAAAAAAAAGACTGTGAAAATTCGTTTGTGGGAGGAGAGGGGAAGGGGGGAGGAGGGAGGGGAAGGGTGGAGATGGGAGGAGGGAGGGGAAGGGTGGGGAGGGAGTCGGAGTGGGGTGGGAGGAGGAAGAAGAAGGGGTGGGGTTGTAATCTGGACGGAGGGAGGTGAAGGGGTGGGATGTGAGTCCGGTGGGAGAAGGGAGGGAACGGGTGGGATTGTAGTTCGGAGGGAGGGGAAGGGGTAGGGTGGGAATCCAGATGGGAAGGGGTAGGGTGAGAGTGCAGAGGGTGGGGAAGCGGTGGGGTGGGAGTCTCGGGAGGTAAAGGGGTGGGGTAGGAGTCCAGAGGGAGGGGTGCGATTGGAGGGGGCAGGGGGATGGGGTGGGAGGAGGGAGGGGAAGGGGTGGGAGGAGGGAGGGGAAGGGGTGGGAGGAGGGAGGGGAAGGGGTGGGAGGAATTACCCAGCATTGCCCAGAAACACGGGGTACCCTTGCTCGTCTGAAATGAGAAATCAAAACATGAAAGATAATGGTGAATAAAACGTGGTGCATATTTTACCATAAAACACCCTGTAGTGCATATTTTAGACATGTCTGCATCAAAATAAACTGTTAGAAAAACATGGTGTGTAATAGGAGAGAGTTGTTAGTGAAAACTGCGGTCAAAGGATGCTCTTTTGGATGATGCCAAGGGGGGTGATAGATACCCTGAAAGGGTCACCGAAGCCTTTATTCCATTCACAGAGCGAAAAACGAGAAAATTAACCGAGAAAATTAACGAGAGTATTGATGGGTGATTGTGTTCATGTGTACAGAGTGCTGTTGGTGGGGGTCTTGTCAAAGGGGGTTGTGTGGTTGATGTTGTGTGGTTTTAGCCAAGCCCACGCCACCTCCCCTGAGGAGAAAAAAAGTTAAGACAAAAACTACAAAAGTAAAAAAAAAAATATATATATATATATATATATATATATATATATATATATATATATATATATATATATATATATATATATATATATATATATATAGATATTTCATTAATTATAAACATTTTTTTTCATTTTCTTCCTTGGATCTTGTGTGGATGAGTTTGAGTGGTGTTCACACAGGTATGATGTGCTGAGTGGCCTCCACCTGTGTTCGATTCCCTTGTATTGTATTTCCTTGTGGTATGGAACAAGTTAACACCACAGCACCCACGGTAATCACTGGCCAGCTCAAGACTTGAATGATTCATGTGTTACAAATCGGTGATATTCAAACGAGCTGGACCATCACACACAATTTCTTCTGGAAGTCAATTATCAGAGATGTGACGTGTATTCCTTTATAAAAAGTAGCACAAGCTGAAACGTGATTATGATCGGGGATTGGCTATGGCTGTATCAACCGGAGTGGGAAACTATCTTGGTGTGCGTGTGCGTGTGCGTGCGTGTGCGCACGCAATGTATGTATATATATATATATATATATATATATATATATATATATATATATATATATATATATATATATATATATATATATATATATATATATATATATATATATATATATATATATATATATATATATATACATATATATTGTTGCGGAAATGGCCCTTTGTGTGTTAGTAAATATAGGATTAGCCCAGATCCCCCATTAAATGCATGTTTAGCCAGGTTGTTTGGTAAATCGACGTTACATGTGTCGGGAGAAGTAAAAGGCTGTTCAATGTTTGTAAATTGGTGGTGGATCGAGAGGTTCTTCTTCTTCCTTCCTCTCTCCCGACAATAGTCCCCGCCCAGCGCTCTGAGGGGGAGCGGCCTAGAGAAGGAAGTGAAACTGAAGGGAGGAGCCAGTGGGCTTGGAGGCGAAGCGAGCGCCGGGAAGGCAGTGGTGGATTTGCCGAGGGAGTCACTGAGCCTGAATGTCTGTCGGCTTCGTAAAGAGACGTGCCCCAAAAGAAAGGAGGAAGTGAAACTGAGAGTGCGTGCGTGAGGGCTGCGACAAATGGACGACGCCGCCATCTTGCCACGCCACATGTTCGAGCTGGGTGCTCGAATCCGTGGACATCGGCTTGTCACGAGCCTCATTCGGGCTTTTGACACTTTCCTCTCGTCCATGAAGCATCTCCAAGTACTCTGTGTCTTGTCTGCACGCTGTCTATGTCTTGTCTGCATGTTGTCTGAGGTTTATCTCATTCGGGTCCCCTCCGAAACCCGTAATCCGAAGCTCCCGAGTTGAGAACGGGTTATAGATTAATTATAACATTGTCGTGAATGCTTTGCTTGTGTCGTGTTCCCCGAAGTGTCCCCAATAGCCTTGGTCTTATTTGCTGTCTCCCACCTGTCTTTTTCTGTTTCCTCCCACCCGCTCCTCTCTCCCCCTCCCCATCCTCTCTCCCCACCGCCCCGTCTTTCTCCCTCCATCCATCTCTACCACCATTTTCCCCCTCCCTCTCCTTCCTCTCCTTCCTCTCCTCCCCCTCCCCCCCTCTCTTAGTATTCCCGTCGGCGAAGCAATGGGTGGTATTTGCAAGTTCACACTAAAAGTTGCTTGTACCAATGCCAAGTACCCTGCCCAAAGTTAAGAGGGATGTGGATGCAAAGTTAGTGGTAAGAAGGTGGTTCTTACATAAAACGTCTCCCCCCCACCCCAATTTGTCAAAATATTCTTGTATGCTGTTATACTGTAGGCCGATATATCAACCTCATCAACATGTCTTCCATCATTCGATTCGTGTTTCATTATCGGTTAGAAATCCGCATTTCTTAATACATTGTTACCGTTCACGATGGACTTTGAAATAAATGCTTTTCTTCAATTTCCTCCACCATTTAAACACGTCCATGTGCATTTCACATGATATTTCGGGCTGACAGGATGGCCTTGAGGTATGCAAACTCACCTGTAGGTGTGCATTCAAATGCAGACCCAGCTATAAACTGTCATCCTGGACGTGCTTCCCAGGTAGGGTGATTCATCATTGTGTGTGCCATCCCACGGATGGACGTCAAGCTGGCGTTCCATCTGCTAGCATTAGTTGTTGGACATTAAATATCCTACGGTGTCCTTCGCAAAGAGTAGGCGAGCTATCTCCAGTGCCATGGCCAAATTCCAAATTCCTGCCCGAACATCAGCGGCACAGTCACTCTCTCAGCAAATGATGCCACCCCGCAGCCTTGTGCTGCATACTAATAAAGAAGATGACATTATAATGACTGATTAAAGGAAGTTCGCAACGTTATTTAATAACAGCAATTGCATTCTTTCAAAGTTAAGCAAAAATGCTGATGATCCTTTCATTGTTTTGAGTGAATGAGTAACCAACTGTAGTTTTTTTTTTAAGTAAAGGACAAAATGGCATAATGTAAAACAATGGCAAAACACTAATGCTTTAAAAAAAATCATAAACACTTAAAAATGTCAGCAATATGTGTTTTAAATACATACATGTTAATATATATATATATATATATATATATATATATATATATATATATATATATATATATATATATATATATTATGAATGGATTATAAGAGCCATGGTGCACCATTGTCAAGAAACTTCTCTGTTCATTTATGATGTTCATATTGCAAAAAATAGATGAGCCAGACAAATCTTTTATCAGGAAGTCTATGATCTTAAACCCTCCGGCTTGAAAAAGAAACGTTAACCCTTTGAACCTGAGCGGCCGTTTTACCAGCTGCTATTCAAATCTCCATATACCTGAGCGGCTGGATTTTTCTCCAGGAAGCCCAGAGTGGGAGAGCCAAAAGTCCAAGGAGCTCCGGGTTCAAAGGGTTAAACTGTCTTTCATTCTCAAGATCTCACAGCAGCAGCCTCTGCCGTCTTTCAGGAGCAGACAGTCAATCTTCCGCATGTGCAGGTGCCATTGGATCGATGTCCATCATTCGAATTTTTACAGCTGCTCTTGTAGGTGTTACAATGGGCCCCTTCTTGTTGTGCGAGTCATCATGCTGAGCGATGGAGGTCGTCATGCTCACAGCCTGTCCTGCCGGTGTTGAATTATAAACGTGCTGAGTTTGTGTGTGCATTGGATTCTTTCCTCTTTCCTCTTTTGGTTTGTGCATTGCCATCTGAAAAGGTTTGGGGTCTCTTCTCTGATGCGTGTGTTCCAACTCTGAAGTTTCACTTGTGTTCCTCAATAGTTTGAAGTCGTGGCGATCCGTACTCTGTTTCTCTGCTCCAGGATGAGTGCTGTTTTCCACTATTCTTCTGGAACTCTGATCGTTTTCAAGGCTGTGTTTTCCACTATATTCTTGTACACGGTGCAGATCATGCACACTGTCGTTATGTGCCTGACCTTGCGTCAAGAGCGACTCTGACTCTGTGCCATAGGAAACTACCACCGGATCTTGCATTCCCTTTGGAAGTTGTGTGTCACCTGTTCTATTCACGTCATGCGTCACGTGTTGCGCCATTTCCTGTGTGATGTGTACATTAATCAAATCGCTGGTGTGCTGCGTAAGATTTGTTCTGTGCCAGTCGAGGGCATTGTGCTTGTGGCGCACGCCCTTTGTAATGTGGATCTCGCGTGCACTGACGGTTTCAGTCGTGCTGTTCTCCTCTGGCAAGCCATGTGTCTTTGCACTCTGCATGTGGTGTCCCTCATCCACACTGTTTATGCTGTGCAAGTGCGGAGTCTGATGTATATCAGATGCACTGTGCAGTCTCCGCGCATCCGTCGCATCACGTGCATCATGTGCGATGTGCTTCCCATGTTTGTGTTTCACGTTTAGTTCACTTGTGCCATGTGCTCTACGTTCATCACTCCGAATCGAACTCGTCTCCTCTGACCCAGTACTTTCAGCGACTCTCCGTGATGGTGCTTTCCCTTCTTGCTTCATCAAGTCCGGTGATCCATCCTGCCTGTGTCCTTGTTTTTGGGCCACATCTCCCCTTTGTACAAATCGCTCTTCATCTTCACCTTTCTCAGCCAATTCCTGTTCCTCTCTGTCTTTTTCAGGCGTCACTTGTGTTTCTTCCTCACTTTGTTTCAACTCACCACCTTTGTGCACCACCGTCTTCATTATCTCTTGTACTGGCATGGTAAAACTGTTTGGCCTCGAAGTTTGTCCATCACATTCCAGTTCACGCCGATGCTCGTCTCCACGCGTGTTTCGCTGCTCAGTCTTTTGCTCACTTCCCAGCCTGCTCCCGAGATCGCTCTTTGGTATGCTGCCCAGCTTGCTTTTATTTTCACTTTTCGGCTCACTCACCTGCTCACTATCGAGCTTACTTCCAAAACTGCCTCCCAAGTCGGTACTCGGTTCGCTCATCATCTTGGAGTCTGGCATGTTTTCTGGTGCAATCTCTGGTTCACTTTCTGCCTCGCTGCGATAGTCACCGTCAAGTTCACTTTTGTGCTTCCCCCCTGGCTGCCTTCTTTCCTCACTCCCGATCTCAAGTCTGTGCCTGCTTTCATGATGACCTCGATGTTTGTTTCTCAACCTATTCCTCCCATTTCTTCTATGATCACTCCGGTGTCTCCTTTCTTCTACACGAAAGTCCCCTCGAGAAGTCAGTACATCAGGCTTGAAGGATTGCTCCAAGCTACCAGAGACTTTGTCTCTTGTCATTATTTCTGTATCATCTTCTAATGACATCAGCTGCTGTGGAAACTCTTCCAGTTGAACCAAATCTGGCTTATCCCGAGACTCTTCAATATCGGCAACGGAGTCATAATAGGAGTCGTGGTGTGTGTAACTGTAGTCCAAGCCATTGAATGGTGGGCCTAGGTCAAAGCCTCCATCTTCTTCATCTTCCTCCTCAAATTTATCAAGTTCCACAGCATGTCCTGAAGGATGCAGAGCTGGAGGTCTGCTGCAGGCTTGGCATTGACAGTGGATGATCATCTCCACGAGGATGGAAGCAGTGGGACTTGCGCCATCACAGTTTAGTGTCACCTGCAAGCCATTAAACAAAATCAGGTCTCACATTTCAATGTTTATGTGTCCATTTGAAAACCACCTGAAGCATACAAGTAGCCTTGTTTTCCTTGACTGTCTGTGTATGGTAGATATGGGTTTTTTTTTAACCCTTGCTGGATTATCTGTATGCTAATGATAAATTTCTAATTATAATCTTGCACGAGACCATCGGGCAAAAGCTTTCTCATAAAGTCCAGAAAAGATGCCCCTAAATATAGATCCTGGAATGCATTCTCCTATGTTACGAGGTTTCTATGCTGCACAGTGTACCATGGATTTGGGAGGAATATGGACCCACCTCACCCCCCCCCCCCAAGCACAAAGAATTTGGAACTCTATGAATTTTTGACCCCAAATGGAACTTGTAGCAATATATGTATATATAATTGGGCAGTTCTGTAGTTTCAGAGACTACAGCGAAGCAAGCAGCTGCATTTTAACTTTAGTAAACTAGTAATACCCGTTCCCTCTGGGAGTGAAATGTGGTGTCCAGTGTGATCACTCCTCATTTTCATAAATGCCAAGGTGAGCCAATGAAAAAAAAGCCAATAATTCACAAGGTTTCGGAAAAGCGATGATGATGGAAAACCTATAGAAAACCAAGACGCCAAGGTGAACAACGAATAGCCAAGATCTTGTGAAAAAAGCCAAGGAGTGGTCACACTGGTGGTGTCAAACCCCTCTCTTCCGCAAGTGGTTGGTGGTTGAATCATTTGCTCTGTTCCACAAGTATGGGCAAAAATTTATAGTCGTCTCCCCTACCCAATTGGGGGGGGGGAGGGGTCATTTTGTACCCAAAATCTGACTGGATACCATGAGTGTGTGTGCAACATTTGGTGGAGATTGGCTAAGCGGTTGTTTATTTTAGGATGTACGTACATACATACATACAAACATAGAATTGCCAAATTTTAGAACGATTCTTTCCTGACTACAGCCCAGAAATCTGGTTAACTCTCACATTTGCTTCAACAGTGTGGATGCATGGCAGGAGCCCCTTGTTGGTCAGGACACACCATATTTGTGCACGTAATAAATAGAGGGAGGGCCCCTTTATGATGTTTACGTGTCTACAGACATGGCCAAAGTCATCTGCCTACAGAGACATGGGCCCAGAATAGGTGGTGCTTTGGTTTCAGAAAAGTGCAAAGATTAGTTAAACTGGTACATGTGCTGCTTCAGCGAGCAAAACTAGCCATGCAGCACCGGTATTCGAAGCGTGCAATATTGCTGTTTCGCAGCGAATGATATGAGCTGACATAAGGATTCTGCGCTCTCAGAGATGTACTTGGTATTTGAGTTACAAGGCAACTACTTTATGCTTTGCATCTGCCTGGGTCATCGTGTTGAATGAATTGAGAGAAGAATGCATTCTGCTCATTTATCACAACAATCAGGAAGCAGCAGCTGTGCCACTTACAATCTCCCAGGTGAGGTCAGTTGGCGTGCACGAGTCACAGTGTACAAGTGCATTGGACGACTGTGGGAGGGTGTTGGGAACGCTGTAGCTGTAACACTGACCGAGGCAAACTCTGTAGGTTGTGGGACACAGGAAAAGACCAAAATAAAATAGTTAAATCATCTCCATAGCCTCAAAAGATCTCCACTAGAAGGCTTTTCATAAGATTTTAGGATGTTGGATGGAGGCAATGCATGGTTGAATTGTATGTAGTGTGTATATTATTTGTAAAAATCATCATTGTATGTAGTGTAAAAATCTTGAGGATAAAGTTTCTGCAAGTTTGGAATTCAATATCCATCAGATGGACGTTAAAACGGTGTCCCATCTGCCGGCAATTAGTTGGAGGCTGACTTTAAGATACCATATGTACATTTTTTTGTATACCAAGTCGAGGCTCTTAGAGCTAATACACAGAAACATACTGTATATCAAAGCAGGAGAGAGAAGCACAAAATAATGGAGACCAAAGACAATTGGATATCTGTGGAAGGGAGAGGGATGGGGGCAGGGCACATGTGGAAGACAACATGGTACTACTCGGACTTTCAGGAAGGAAAACAGGGAATTTGAAGGAGGTAGGTTTGGGGTGGATTAACGGGGGGTAGAAAAGATCGTGGTTTTGGATGGGGGAAGATGAGAGGTGGTGGTGAACAGCTGTTTATGAAGACGTGGAGAGAAAAGTGGGATTGAAGAGAGTGGGAGTTTCTTCCAAAGGTGGGGAGAAATAGAGGAATGAAAGAGTGGACCTTGAGTGCCATGAGGAAATGTTGTTGGGATGCAGACAGAGCAGGGGGGGGGCAAGGCCGGAGAGGAGATGGTAGAAGACAGAAAGACCACTGACCTGCCTGTGGTGAGAGAGTGAGAGATCCAAAGATTCAGCTTCATCGCGGGAGATACCAATGATCCTAAATGCCTTGGTTTCCACAGCGTGAAGTCGAGCTAGGTGTGAGGTGGGAGCAACACCCCAGAGGGAAAAGTTGCAGACGCAAACCATCAGGCTGCAGACGAAAGCTTTGTTTGTGGTCAGGAGGTCAGGTGTTCCAAGGTAGGACTTTGCACGATGGAAGATGCCCAGTTGGCGACTGGCTTTGGAGGCCGGTTTGGAAATGTGGCTTTCCCAGGAAAGATCATGGCAGATAGTGAGACCCATAAGCTTGAATGAAAGGATTTCTTCAAGGGGATTGTTGAGAAAGTAGATGGGGGGGGGGGTGTTTTCCAGATGGTCCTTTCGGAGTGACATAATGAGAGTGTGAGATTTGTCAGGATTTGAAGACGAGTTCCAAGTGTTTGACCACCTTGCGATTTCATCCAGGTCTGCAGAGTGAAGAGGCTGCTGCCAGACGATCAGAGGGACAGGAGATAAAGAAGATTTACCATGGAATCTGAGAGATCATTGATCAAAACCAGAAAAAGCACAGGGCCAAGAACACTGCCTTGAGGAACTCCAGCCTGGATGGGAAGAGGAGATGAGAGAATTCCATTAAGAGCCACGCATTGACTGTGACAGGAGAGGAAGTCCGCGAGCCATGAGTGGAGATTGTCTTAGATACCATACGGAGAGAGTTTGTTGAACAGTGGTGTCCTTCGCAAAGCGTAGGAAAGTTATTGCTAGAACTCTGCCTTCATGTGCAGGTGCACTGCATCAGCAGCACAGCTGCGCCTCAGTGATGACGCAACTAGCAGGTGGAACATAGTTGAATCCCAGTTCAATACGTATTTGCTCACAACTACTGCTTGTATCACCATTAATATAACTATAACAGAAGTCAACTAGAAGGGCACTCGTAGAGTGCATGCCTCGGCCATGTCATGCCTGATCCAGTAAAACATATCGGGCCCAATAACTTTTTGAAATATCATGCTAAATATCGTTTTTCACTCCATCTCTCAATGGTGGAGAATCTATGAAAAAATTATTGTCGCCGGATCCAGGTCCTCACCAAAATCTAATCATTTCTTCCTTCTCACAAACCTAACCTCTCCACCAAATTTAATCTGAATCCTTCCACAACTTTTTGAGATATTGTACACTCAAACAAACAAACAAACAAACAAGACGATGTCGTGCAGAGCACAATACTGTACTTGCAAAATCCATAAAACAAGTTTGAGCTCAAAAATAATTGGTGGTTGAATTCAATGACCAAATATGCAACTTCTCTAAAAAAAATGTCAAGTGAATCGGATGTAAATTTACCATTTTATAACTTTAGCCGATGTTGACCTCAAAAACAATTGGTAGTTGAATTCACTAACCTGATATGAAAATCCTGTTCAAATTTCTAGTCGATCGGATGAAAATTGAGAATTCTAGAAATTTGATAGGTTTGTTGACCTTTGGCCTATGCTGACCTTTTGACCTCAATCGATGAGCTTCTTGCTTATGCTAAACTCTACCATGTGGTGAAGTTTCCTGAAGATCGGTTTAGAATTGTGACCTGTCGGCGATTGACAAACAGACAGAATATCAAAATTGACCGACCAATATACTTGAAAAATCTTCGATTTTGCAAGTAACAAGAAAAAGAGCAATCGGAGATTGCAGACCCTCGCCAGGACTTCTTTTGAGTGGTGTATTTTTAAAAATGGTTTGAAGGTAAATCCAATATGGCTGAAAAACCATGTGCCCGATCAAGTTTAAATTTTTAAAACGTGCATTCCCCAGCAGCTCAACTGGATCATAAATGTGAAGTTTCACATCGATTGATTAAGCGGTTCCAGAGAAAACATTATTTAATATTTTTGTTCAATCCAATATGGCTGCCAAACGATGTGACCGATCAGTTATTCCTTAACACACTTGCGCAACCATAGCTTGGGGAACAATTGTGTGAAGTTTCCCCTCGATTTGTCCAGCCATTCTGGAGAAGATTTTTTTATGGGTTTTTGGGTAACTCCAATATGGCTGCCAAATCATGTGACCAATGATATCATATGTGTGAACCTTTTCTTCCTCATGGACAGGCGATCATGCGTGTAAAGTTTCATTTCAATCTGTTCAGCCACTTCGGAGGAGTTGTTTGAAGGTTTTTTAAAAAAACAAACAATATGGCTGCCGAATCGTGTGACCAATGATGTCATGAATTTTTTTTCTGTGGACCATTTTATCCGTGGATGACCCTCAGAAATGTTCATACTGATCGGATGTGGCGTTCTACATATGCAATTGTGACGTCATAACGAGGGCACCTACGACATAAAATAATCACTAATTCCACACGAGGAGTACTTGCCATGTGCCAATTTCAATTTTCTTTCCTTCATGCGGTTTCAGAGATGCAGTGGTCCAAAGTTTTTTTTTAACCCCCCCCCCCCGTTTTTCCAACACGGCTGCCACACCACGTGACCATTAAATCATAATTATCATTAAAACATTCTACATGAGTAGTCGCACCAATGGTGAAAATGTCATTTCAATCCAACAAGCGGTTGTGGAGAAAAACAAGAAAGTTCTGTGCGGACAAACAGACAGACAAACAAACGGACCCAAATGCAATACACTCTCCTTTGGCGAGGGTAAACAGACAGTAAGACAAGGATGAAAACATAACCTCGTTCCACCTTCAGTGGCCGAGGTAACTTGAACAGCGCTCGGTTGATCACATACACCTCCAGGCTGAACAGTTTACATTTTGTATCCATCCAATAGGTTGGATCTGCAACCGGATTTTAACCAAAATCGAATGGGCCTGTTCTTGTCGCCTACACAACCTGTCCATCAAGTTTTGTCGAAAAAAAAATTTCCTAATCACCAAAATCTAATTTCGTCCTTGTGACACACACACAACCTGCCCACAAAGTTTCGTCCAAATCTGTCCATAACTTTTTGAGATATCCTGCTCGCAGACAGACAGACAGACAGACAGACAGACAGGGTTGAAAACACAACCTCCATCCACCTTTGGTGGTGGAAGTAATGACTTTCTTGGTACACATGTCAGTGTAACTGGACATGCCTCCTCGTCACTTCATCGAAAGACACAACATGGTGCACGTCGATGTGCGAGTCTTGATGAGGATGTGAATGAAGTAAAACACGGGGGAAAAGGATATTTTCTCACACGTAGTTGTTCTTGCTGTTGTCGTAGTGGATGTGGTTGTTGTTTGTGTACGTGCTGTTATAAATGTATCCATTGCTTCGAGAAGTATTGCTATTAATAATTTTGTGTGCTCCCTCCGTGTCTGTCACACTTTATTCAAAAGGATTCCTGCTGTTGGTAGTGTTGGAACCGTGACATAAAAGCTCCAAGTCTTTCTCGTCCTCCTCCTCCTCCTCCCCCTCCTCCTCCTCACATGGCTGCAAGTGGCATCATTGGCTGATACGGACACGGCTGTGCAACATGAGAAAAACAAACAAACAGACAACTTGCTTGCTCGGTGTAGGTCCGCACAGGAATTTGTAATTGTAGTTCAGTGTGCCGGCGATAGCTCGCCTACTCTTCGCAACGGACAACGTGGGATCTTCAACGTCGAGTAACTATTTCCGGCAGACAATATCCTGGCTTAACATCCCATCTAAATGCCCTGTCACACCTTGACGTTTTAGCCAGCGGATGCCGACGTGTGAAATATTTGCCGAATACGCTGGCACACATTGAATACGTTAAAAGCACACTGGTATACATCGTAGTACGCCGAGTACGTCGACAAACTATTAGCATGCTCAAAATTTTTCGACGTATGCCAGCGTATGACTCACACGTTCCGCATACGCTGGCCATAAGTTGTAGGCACGTTACGCGATCGTTGACACACGTCGACACACGTTACTGGTAAGTTACTCATAAGTCGAAACATGTCGAGGTAATGTTTAGCATACCCGAAGCTTATTTCTAACCTATGAGTAGCGTGCTTTGAACCTATGAATAACGTGCTTTGAACCTATGTGTCACGTATCTCCAACGCATATTGACGTACGTAGACGTATTTGATGTCTTCCGGACGACCACAGAACTTACTGAATGTGTTTCTAACTTACATCTACCGTATAATGGCGTATTGGCAGCGTTTAGGGGAAATGGTATATAAAAATGGGCTTCACAGGAGGAACCCGTCAGTGGTCCAGACTCCATGTGTTTTTATTTATTTTTATTTTTTTTTCTTCGGTATGACGGTGATGTTGACACTTCGATTTCTAGTGCGGTTATAATATAATATAATTAATAGACTGCCGCTCAACGATTTAAATCATAACCGCACTAGAAATCGAAGTGTAAACATCACCGTCATACCGACAAAAAAAAAAAGAAGTAACTTATGACTTATGAGTAACTTACAAGTAACGTGTGCTGACGTTTGTCAACGATCGCATAACGTGCCTAAAACTTATGGTCAGCGTATGCGGAACATGTGTGTCATACGCTGGCATACGTCGAAAAATTTTGAGCATGTTTAAAATTTGTCGACGTGCTCGGCGTACTACGACGTATGCCAGCGTGCTTCAGCGTGCTTCAGTGTGCTCTTAACATATACAAAACTTACCCATAACGTATTCGACGTGTGCCAGCGCATTCGGCAAATTTTTCATACGTCGGCATACGCTGGCTAAATCGTCAAGGTGTGACAGGGCCTTGACACTTCGAGGTCTAGTGCGGTTATGATTCGAATTGTCGAGCGGAAGCCTTTTAATAGGCTACGCCACGTGATCATCGGCAATACGCTGCCGCGCTATGCATACGTTAGACTATCGTTGGGCATGCGTTCTGAACGCCGACAACACGCTAAGCATTCGTTGGTATCAGTTATCTATAAGTTATCAAAACGTTCTGTGTCCGTTACTAATATGTTATGCATATGTCCAACTCGTTATGAATACGCCAAAAACTTTTTAAAAAATCATCAATAGTTCAGCGTACGCCAGCGTTTTACATACATTTTGAGACGCTGGCTAAAACGTCAAGGTGTGACAGGGCCTTAATATATGGTGTACTCATCGATGCAACAACGCAAAGTATGCAGAATACTAGAACAAGCCGGAAGGCGACATGGGTGGTCGCAAGACTAAGGCGAATTTGAAATATGTGGATATAATAAGAGAACACATCAGATGACATTTTTTCCGTTCGTCGATCCATATAGGAACATGACGAGCAACTGTCCATTCATCATTTGTGTTCGATTCCCGAACCCTACTTTAGGAAATCCTAATGCGAACGTTGGGGTGAAAGCATATAGTAATATAATTGCATACTAGTCATACAGTTTTTGACGGATCAGGCTGAAATTTTTTGACAAAGAGGTTGATTATAGTGCGCATAAAAGTCCAGAAGCCGATTTTTGATTTTCGAAAAAAAAAATATATAAATATTTTTCGGATTTTTTTCAAAAAATTCAAAGTCCCGTTGCTAGGCAACCAGTCAAGTTTTATCAAAATCGGTTGACTCCTCTGTCCTCCAGAGCTGTCCATTACATACAAACAAACAGACAGATGGAAAAGGTGAAAATAAGGGTACTCTCGCGACCACCCAACAGTTAAAACCACTCTCGTGGCGAAACGAGCCCAGACCAGACAGCTCAAGGGTGAGTGCACAACACCTGAGATATTCTGTCAGCCCTTAAGATTAAGAAAGGCTCCAAGGGGGAAGGTACCAGTTGCTTTGCCGTTCTCTTATGGTGCTGATGAGGAATGAGGATCCTTACTCTGTAAAAATAGGTTTGCCAAAGATCTTTCCATTTGACTTGCTTTCAACCTCTGTTGAGCTGAAATGCTTGGCTGACAGCGTGGCTGTGCTGCTGATGCGATTCCTGCTGCTGGTTCGGACCGGAATTTGGAATTTGTTCATGGTTCCGTGGCGATAGCTCGCCTATTCTTCACGAAGGATGCCTTGGGTTCTTTTAATGTCCCCCAACGAATGCTGGTAGACGGGACGCCCGTTTAACGTCCATCCGAGGGATCCAACCATTGGGACCAGACTCTGTGCAGAGTGTTTGTGCTGCTTAAGCAGTCTCCTTGGCTATTGGACACAATCCTGGACGGGTCGCCACTCCGACACAGGATACCAGCATGCTGGCACTCATTTTGCCGACCTCAGAAGGATAACAGGCAGAGTTAACCCCACCTGGTATTAATTTAATAGATGAGCGCGATTTGAACTCAGGACCCTAGGATCCAAAGCCTACCACCTCAACCATGAAGCCAACACCAGGCATCATGTGAGGGACGGTACACACATTGGTGAATCACCTTGCCTGTGAAACACCGGGATGACAGTTTATAGCTGGGTCGGGATTCAAACCCCGGCGAGACAACCCAGTGGCCATCCTGTCAGCCTTAAGCTTAGACTATTATCCTTTACACAAGTCTGCAGACTCCAGTTGTCTCCTTTGGAATTCTTTTTTTTAATCATCTTGCATATTACTTATGAAAGGAACCATTTTCTGAATAAGAATATCCCTTTGTGTAGAAATGTTTTTTTATTTTTTGTAGGGAAAAGAGTGGGGGTTGGGGGGGGGTTGGGGGGTGGAGTTATATTTTCTAATAATTGAAATTAAATTTAACAAACTTTTCCATAACTCAGGTACTAATATAAGGAGCCTGTAGTTTTACTTGATTTTTTTTTTTAAACTGAAGAGCGTTTTAATAACCGAAGCATTCTGCTAGCACACTGGCTAATAGTGTTTAAGAGTCTCCCTGAAGTGTGTAACAGACGAGAGAAACAACGTTTGTAGATGGCAGCAATCGGGGGCTGGTATTTTGACAACTTAAACATGTGTTTGGCAAGAACGGAACAAATGAGAATCTGATGTGTGTGTCGGAATGGGAGTCACAAGTTTCATGCCCACGAACGAGCCTAGAGTGAATCAAGTTCAGTCTTTATTGATAATAAATAAATACTGATGTCGTTTGATGTACCTGCCATCATGAGTGAGATTTCAACGTGGACCACCATCCAGTCATTTACATTTCAAAAAAAATTTCGCAAGTAATCTGGCTCATCACCTCCGCCACCGAAGGTGGACGGGGGTTCTGTTTTCACTGCCGTCTGTTTGTCTGTCTGTCTGTCTGTCTGTCTGTCTGTCTGTCTGTCTGTGACAACGATATCTGATAATGCAATGGTCAGATTCAGATGCCACTTGGTGGGCAGGTTGGGTGAATTGATTGGATTTTTGGTGAAGATCCGGAAACGAATTTTTAAAAGTGATTCTTCATTGAGGCACGAGGTCAAAAAACCATAAATAGTACGAGTTGTGGACAGATTCTGACCAAACTTGGTGGATGAGTTGGTTCGTTGATAAGAACGAGTCAATTGGATCGTGGTTAAGATCTGATCCAGATCCAGCCTTCCAGTGGGATCCATCCATCCATTGGGACCATACTCTGCGCAGAGCGTTGCTGCTGCCTAACAGTCTCCTTGGCCATTGGGCACAATCCTGGACGGGTCACCACTCCGACATACAATACCAGCAAGCTTGTACTCATTTTGCCGACCTCGGAAGGATGACAGGCAGAGTCAACCCCACCTGGTATTAATTCAACAGACAATCAGAATTTGAACTTAGGGTTCTTGGATCACAAGCCCACCACCATGAAGCCAATACCAGGCTTACCAATGGGAAACAAAACATCAACTTTTCAGCCTGGCAGAGCTATGCCCTCTTCTGAGTGCTGTTCCAGTTAATTAATGTCTTCGTAGTTCCAAATTAAGCTAGCCTTATAAATATTGTTCATTGTTTTAAAACAGTATCTTACATTCTTTTGATTATGACACATTCCTGACATCCTGGTTTTCTCACTCCTCAAAGGAGCTCCAGCTGTCCAAATGTTTATATTTACATATAGCCTACTTTTCAAGGAAATTGTTAACAATAATCTGCTTTGAGTCGACCGAAGATGTGAGACGTCTTTCTTGGGTGAAGGCAAATGGAAGATTTTGACACACACACACACACACACACACACACACACACACACACACACACACACACACACACACACACACACACACACACACACACACACACACACACACACACACACACACACACACACCTGTTAGCAATGGTCTTGCTCCGGCAGCCTGTCTGGCTGACGATCTGTGTAATGTTCTGTGTTTGGCACCAAGCAGGCCTTTCTGGGAACAATGCAAGTCGGCTGACTGCCTGCGGTGCTGAAGGGCCACGTGATGCGATGCTGGCACACCAGCAACTGGGTGGCAGAAGCACGATGAGTAGAATTCCCAGAATCTTTAAGTCACTGCTGCGGGCAGACGTGATCATGAGACTACTACACAGTGAATGCAAATATTTGGGTCATTGTGAAGGATGCAACATGCGAAAAACAAACAAACAAACAACTTGCTTGCTACAAATTGTTTGCCATGTACATGGTTTGATATTCTCTATTCATGGTATTAATTAATTTCACAAGCCTCCCATTGAAGCTTCACATTTTTACAAGACAAAAATATTCAGACCATTTCCCTGTGACTCACTAGCTCTCTGCTTTTCCTTTCACTCCCAACTCCATCCCAAATCCTCGAAAATAATAAGACTAGGTAAATCGAATTCCCCAGGAAACAGTGCAGTGCGCTGACAATACATGCAGCGCTGGGAACTGGAAAATGAACAATTGAATAGACATCAACATCGCTTGGGAATGCCACGTCGCAAGCAAAAACGACATGCCCAAGGGTAAGAAATAAAACGTACCGATTGTTCATATTGCAGGCTTCTCTTGTGTCCGACGATGCAGTTTTTGTTGTTGTGTATGTTGTGCAGAAATATATCAAACCATGTAACAGTCTTTGAGTGGAAAACATTTTCCGCTGACCCTGCAATTTTATTATTCCTCATTAAAAACATGCAGACTTTACTGATTTATTTGGTTTCAGCACCAAACTCGAGGGCCACAATCGGAGATTGCTGATGGTTCCCAGTATAGCCAACTCGTAATATTATCTAATTGGTAGCACTTGAAATTCTGCCTCGTAATGAAAAATAATCCATCCATTCCATCAGGACCACACTCTGTGCAGAGGGTTGGTGCTGCCGAAACAGTCTCCTTGGCTATTGGACACAATACTGGACGGGTCGCCACTCCGACACAGGATACCAACAAGCTGGTACTCATTTTGCCGACCTCGGAAGGATGACAGGTAGACAACCTTACCTGGTGTTAACTCAACAGCCGAGTGGGATTTGAACTCAGGATCCTATGATCCCAAGCCCACCACCCGAACCATTAAGCCAACGCCAGGCATATTAATGAGAAATCTATCATAATGGAAAAATTAAATAATTTAAAATTGAAAAATAACTGAAAAAAAATTAAACAATATAAGAATTAAAGATTTGAAAAATCAAATAATTGAAACAAAATTTTTAAACAATTCAAAATTTAAATTTTATTCTTTTCGAAAAATGAATAATCAAAAATTGTGGGAAAAAATAGAATAATACAAAAAATAAATAATTGAAACTGATTAATTGAAAATTTGAAGAAAAAAAAAAATTTTTTTTTGGAAGATTAAATCCTTGAAAATTGGGAAGAATTGAACAATAAAAAATATTAAATCTATCTATAATTCCAGCAATCTGTCTGTCTGTCTGTCTGTCTGTCTGTCTGTCTGTCTGTCTGTCTGTCTGTCTATCCGTCTGTTTGTCTGCGACCGCTGTTTCTCGACGACCGCCAGTCCGATCTGGTTGAAACTTGCCAGGAATATTGCTGGGGACCCGCGAATGTGCCTTTTCGAGGTTTGATATCTATTGGACGAGCGGTTCCCAAGTTACAGCCATTTATCTGTCGACCAATGACAAGACACGGTGCTATGACGTCACGAATGACGTCACATTTAATGTGGTTTTTTTTTTGCACGATTGACAGTCCGATCTGACTGAAATTTGCCAGGAATATTGCCAGGGACCCGCGGATGTGCCTTTACGAGGTTTGATATCTATTGGACGAGCGGTTCCCAAGTTACAGCCATTTATCTGTCGACCAATGACAAGACACGGTGCTATGACCTCACGAATGACGTCACATTTAATGTTTTTTTTTTTTGCACGATTGACAGTCCGATCTGATTGAAACTTCCCAGGAATATTGCCAGGGACCCGCGGATGTGCCTTTTCGAGGTTTGATATCTATTGGACGAGCGGTTCCCAAGTTACAGCCATTTATCTGTCGACCAATGACAAGACACGGTGCTATGACGTCACAAATGACGTCACATTTAATGTGTTTGTTTTTTTTGCATGATTGACGGTCCGATCTGATTGAAACTTGCCAGGAATATTGCCAGGGACCCGCGGATGTGCCTTTTCGAGGTTTGATATTAATCGGACGAGTGGTTCCCAAGTTACGCCCATTTATCTGTCGACCAATATCTGCGAGAGAGGTGGACGGGAGAGGGGGGGGCGAGAGAGGAGGGGGAGAGAGGAAGGGCGAGACTAGGGGGGAGAGAGGGGATGCCAGAGAGGGGGGGATGAGAGTAGGGGGGCGATAGGGGGGCGAGAGAGGGCTGCACATACTGGCACTCACCTACGGGCATGCCCCTACGGGCCCGTACTAGTAATTTAAAATTTGAATAATTTAAAAAAAATTATATTATTTGAAATTGGGAAAAATTAAATAATGGAAAAATTATCCTTCAAAAAGTGAGACACCACCAAGACTACTAAACACTTAATGCCTCCCTCCAAGAGGCATAACAAGCCAGTGCATGGTTTGAACATTTGGTTGTTTGTGCTCGCTTGATAGCGAGTCAAACAATTTAAATGAAAACATGTTACTTTTTAAACATGTATGTTTTCAAAAAGAGAGCTCAAAGGCTCTGTCAGGGAAGCACCATTTTCCAAGTGAAACAACAACAGAGGTTTTCTTTGGACAAAGTTGGCACTTCCCAGGGACAGTTCTCCTGTCCAAGACAATGCTAATAGCTGCATGCGTTTGAGCATGCTATTCCGAGTTGGGTGGATCGAAGAGAAGGAAACTCTGAGAATAACTGGGACAGTCTCTTCCCCTTTGTTTTGATCCAATGGTGGCAAAAAATAAGATGGAACCCCAACTTCAAATTCTGGGTTCTCTTGATTGGGGGTTATCATCATGGCTGGCCACCTCGATGTAAAACTCTCAAGACAACAACCATTGATATCATTTCTTCCAAAGAGTGAATGACGTTATCGGCATGATTCCTCCATATGGACGTGGTGAGGAATCACCACATTGCCAGCTTACTGTCGAAGCAGTTTGTGTGAGGGATAAGAGAAGGTTGAGATTTGGAACTAGAATGTTGGGTAATTTCACAGGGTAAAGCAGTGAGATCGCACTGTTCAGGAGTTCAGGACAAAAGTGCAGGTGCTCATTTGCAAAAGTCCAGATGGACAGGAAATATAGTGCAAGGGAGCTCGTTGAGGGATTTAAGGTTATCTATAGTAAGGAAAAGGGCAGTAAGAATTGAATTGGTGTGATTTTGGATCATAGGTTGGTGCAGCAGGTGGTGGATGTTGTCATGAGAGTGAGAGATAGACGTCTGTAGAGCTGATTGTTGAGAGGGATTTGTTGAATGTCGTTTCAGGTGACAAGTCTCAGGTGAGATACCAATTGCAGGAAAATGAGTTTTGGAATAGGGGAGAGGGTTTGTGAGAGTTATTCCAAAGAAGAAGTGGATGATTTCTGGTGATTTGGATGAGTATGTAGGTTTTTAAATAGGCAGTTGTCAAGGAACACATGTTGGGAAAAGCAATTGGACCTGATATGAGTGAAGACAATGAATTTTGGAGATAACAGAGGGCTTGGAACTATTTTTGTAGCAAAATCAACTAAGAGAGAAGAACATAAGTTCCCCTTTAAATGTGGACCCTGTAGGAGCCAGATTGATTATTTCAAGTTAGGTGGAGGGAGAAATAGTTGTAAGGTGATTCCAGGGGAGACAATAATAAGCCAGCATTGGTTTTTGTGTTGCATTGGAAGCTGGTCAAAAATGAGACCATGAAGGGAAGAGAAGGGAACACAACAGTGTGTGGAAGCTAAAGGGTGCCAGTGCAGTAATATTCAAGGAAGACATTGATAGGTTGAGAAGTCAGGCTACAGAGAAGGAAGTGGAGGGGAAGTTAAAGAACATGGTGTTTTTTGGGGCAGCAGCGAAGGAGGAGGAGGAGATTGGGACCGTACTCTGTGCAGAGCGTTGGTGCTGCTTAAGCAGTCTCCTTGGCTATTGGGTACAAACCTGGATGGGTGGTCACTCCGACACAGGATACCAGCATGCTGGCACTCATTTTGCCGACCTCGGAAGGATGATAGGCCGAGTTAACCCCACCTGGTATTAAATCAACAGCTGAGCAGGATTTGAACTCAGGACCCTAGGATGCCAAGCCCACCACCCTCACCATTAAGCCAACACTTGGCATTGCTGAAGGTGAAGATTTACAAAATGGCCTAAGCCTGTTGTTGGCTTAATACTTTGGATGGCTAGCTTCACGTCTTAAGAACTTGAGTTCAAGCCCCTGTTTCATCATTTAATTAACACCAGGTGGATTGATTCAGTCTGCCATGAGTACCAGCATGCTGGTTCTCATCATGCGCTGCCTTTTTTGGCTGCTAGTTGCATCATTGGTTCGGGGCACGGCTATGCCGCTGATGCAGTGCCCCTATTACCAGTATGCTGGTGCTCATTTCACCTACCTCGGAAGAATGACAGGCGAAGTCAACCCCCTGGTGTTAATTCAGTGGATAACGGGATTCAAACTCAGGACCCTAGGATCCCAAGCCACCACCCTAACCACAAAGCCAACACCAGGCGAACATGCTGCTAACATGACACATTGCATTAGTAGCACAGCCAGGCCCCCGGAGAATGATGCATACGAATAATTAAATATAAAATGGGGTTAAGACTGGTTCTCCTGTAATGGAGTGGATGCTTGGGCCTTGAGTAAGGAATAGGAAAGATTGCTCCAGAAGAGCAGAAGAGGGGAACTCTCTGACAGAAAGCAAGAAGATGATATCAGAAAGTGAGCAGGAATACGAATGTTTGTGAAAAAGCATGGAAGGCAAATCTGCATTGCTTGTCGCATGTGATCAGGAGGGAAGAGCGGAATGTGGCCTTTGACAGGTAGGCCTTTGTAGGCCTCAGGTAGGCCTTTGACACAGATGGGCAAACCAAAACTGATGAGAGAGAGAGAGAGAGAGAGAGAGAGAGAGAGAGAGAGAGAGAGAGAGAGAGAGAGAGAGAGAGAGAGAGAGAGAGAGAGAGAGAGAGAGAGAGAGAGAGAGAGAGAGAGAGAGAGAGAGAGAGAGAGAGAGAGAGAGAGAGAGAGAGAGAGAGAGAGAGATATATATATATATATATATATATATATATAAAACTCATGTGGCTGACTCCACAAGAATGATGGATTAATTAGGAATATTAAAGTAATAGTATGTTATTTTGAAAGGAGGGTGGGGTTGGGTTGAAGGCAAACCCTGGAAGTATAAAGAGTGGTGTATTGAGTTTCATTTTCGTCATGGTGCTTGGAAACATTATTTGGACTTGTTCCTAATTTCGAGTTCGAGCGCTAAAAATGCTGTAAAAAGAATATGCCACTCAGTAGAGTGCGTTGTCTCACCTCTCCACTCATTCTGAACAAAAATACCATTATTAACTGAACACACTACTATTTTGGCCCATCTACACATTTCATCCATGCACCCCATTATGTCGCATCCAGGACATTTCCATTATCTGTAGCTTTATTGATTCTTGATTGATAATTCGAATATTTAATGACCACTTTTGTGCACATTAAGGCTAAATTGTGTCAAAGAAGGTGAATATGAAAAAAAAAATTCAAACTCTATTCCTCATGGCTAGTCGATGATGCGTATGAAGTTTCACATTGATCTCTTAAGCAGTTCTGAAGAAGACGATTTTTTTTTTTGACGTTTTTATTTTCATTCCAATATGGCCACCAGACCACATGACCAACGACGAGATAAATTTAATTATTTCCTTGCATTGGGTCGCAGATCAGATTACAAGGAAATATTGCACAGGAGGAGCCCATTCGGCCCATCATGCCTGCCCCACTCCAATTCCAGATTTTAAATAAATAAATCAATATCACTTCCCTTCATGTGCAGCCTTTTGGCTGCTACACTGGTACTCATTACACCAACCTCGGAAGAATGACAGCAGACTGAGTCAACCCCCTGGTGTTAATTCAGTGCCGAACGGGACTCAAACTCAGGACCCTAGGATCCCAAGCCACCACCCTAACCGCTGAGCCAACACCAGGTTGAATGAAGTTTCAGATTTTTTTTTTTGGAGAAGGATTTTTGATTCAACCAATTAGGACTGGTGTACCACTTCACTGATTATCTCGGCTCGTTAATATGGATGAGGGGTTGGGGGGAGGGGGAGAAAGTAAAAGGGAAAAGGCAGCTGCATCATGGCTTGGGAAGGATAGAGCGAAGTGAAAAAAAGAAGCTTGCCTGATGCTCAGCATTTAAAAGGTTAGAGCATGGCCATACGATGCTGGGAAGGCAATGGCAAACTACCCAGTCTAACCCTTGTCAAGAAACTGCTTCGGCTGCATCAACGCTCTGTAAAGAGTATCGTATGTCAAAATATTTTTTTCACAATTGTTGCTATGGCTTTCCACCAGTGGTTGCTTCTGATGTGTAGTGAATTCCAGCATGTGGTACCATTGTGGAGTGTGGGGTGGCTAACGTTACTTTCTGTTTTCCGATGATGGCCTTACTGACCACAGGTAGGGAACCACTGCTCTATATATATATATATATATATATATATATATATATATATATATATATATATATATATATATATATATATATATATATATATATATATATATATATATATATATATATATATATATATATATACAGTGGGGAGAACAAGTATTTGATACACTGCAGATTTTGCAGGTTTTCCCACTTAAAAAGCACGTAGAGGTCTGTAATTTTTATCAGAGTACACTCCAACTGTGAAAGACGGAATCTAAAACAAAAATCCTGAAAATCACATTGTATGATTTTTAAATAATTAATTTGCATTTTAATGCATGAAATAAGTATTTGATCACCTACCAACCAGTAAGAATTCCGGCTCTCACAGACCTGTTAGTTTTGTCTTTAAGAAGCCCTCCCATTCTCCACTCATTACCTGTATTAACTGCACCTGTTTGAACTCGTTATCTGCATAAAAGACAGCTGTCCATACTCAATCAATCAGACTCCAACCTCTCCACAATGGGCAAGACCAGAGAGCTGTCTAAGGACATTAGGGACAAAATTGTCGACTTGCACAAGGCTGGGATGGGCTAGAGGACAATAGGCAAGCAGCATGGTGAGAAGGCAACAACTGTTGGCACAATTATTAGAAAATGGAAGAAGTTCAAGATAACAGTCAATCTCCCTCGGTCTGGGGCTCCATGCAAGATCTCATTTTCGTGGAGCCTCAATGATCATGAGAAAGGTGAGGGATCAGCCCAGAACTACATGGCCGGACCTGGTCAATGACCTGAAGAGAGCTGGGACCACAGTATCAAAGAAAACCAGAAGTAACACACTACGCCGTCATGGATTAAAATCCTGCAGCACACGCAAGGTCCCTCTGCTCAAGCCAGCGCATGTCCAGGCCCGTCTGAAGTTTGCCAATGACCATCTGGATGATCCAGAGGAGGAATGGGAGAAGGTCATGTGGTCTGATGAGACCAAAATAGAGCATTTTGGTTTAAACTCCACTCGCTGTGTTTGGAGGAAGAAGAAGGATAAGTACAACCCCAAGAACACCATCTCAACCGTGAAGCATGGAGGTGGAAACATCATTCTTTGGGGATGCTTTTCTGCAAAGGGGACAGGACGACTGCACTGTATTGAGGGGAGGATGGATGGGGCCATGTATCGCGAGATCTTGGCCAACAACCTCCTTCCCTCAACAAGAGCATTGAAGATGGGGCGTGGCTGGGTCTTCCAGCATGACAACGACCCAAAACACACAGCTAAGGCAACGAAGGAGTGGCTCCGTAAGAAGCATCTCAAGGACCTGGAGTGGCCTCGTCAGTCTCCAGACCTGAACCCAATATAAAATCTTTGGAGGGAGCTGAAAGTCTGTATTGCCCAGCGACAGCCCTGAAACCTGAAGGATCTGGAGAAGGTATATATATATATATATATATATATATATATATATATATATATATATATATATATATATATATATATATATATATATATATATATATATATATATATATATATATATATGTATATATGTATATATATATGTATATATATATATATATGTATATATATGTATATATGTATATATATATATGTATATATATATATATGTATATATATATATATATATATATATATATATATATATATATATATATATATATATATATATATATATATATACATATATATATATATATATATATATATATATATCTTCTTCTTCTTCTTCTTCTTTCGGCTACTCCCTTTAGGGGTCGCCACAGCGGATCATCCGTTATGATCCGCATACTGATTTGGCATAGGTTTTACGCCAGATGCCGTTCCTGACACAACCCTGGTCACCTCTTACGACACAGGGATAAGGATTGGGTTTCGCCATGATTCCAGACTGCCCTACACCCTCTCATAAGCGCGGCCCAGCGTAGAGCTCCCATCCTCAAGCGATCCTCCAACCCAAGCCTCCGAGTAGCCGGATTACAGGCGCACGCCACTATGCCCGGTTATATATATATATATATATATATATATATATATATATATATATATATATATATATATATATATATATATATTATATATATATTATACATACATATATATTTATATATTTTTACATATATATTTATATATTTTTATATATATATATATATATTTTTATATATATATATATATATATATATATATATATATATATATATATATGATCTCGCTCACCAGATTCTCTCAGCGAGGGAGTCTCATGAGTGGAGGAGGCCAGTGGGCCGACCACGTGCCTCGTGGTTGCAGCAGGTTGACCATCATCTCAAGGAGATGGGGATGGGCTTGGCATCTGCCTGGGGGATGGCCAGACGGAGGGCCCCTGGAGTACCGGCGGAAAGTGGATGCAGTGACGCGCTGTTCTGGCACATGCTCCCATACCTGACCTGATACATATATATATATATATATATATATATATATATATATATAAATATATATATATATATATATACATATTGTTGCGAATTCACACCCGCCGGCGTGCGATCGGCCGCTCTACTCGAATGGCGGCCGCCTTGCCCACCGGAACGGACAATTCAGTCGTGACCCTCTCGGAACAACGCCGGGAGCTAGTCACGGGTGGGGTTTAACCTCATCACGATCGTGCCAATTGCCCACCCGCGCAGGATCGGGTTGCTCGCCAAATTCGACCTACCTAAGTACCTGCGCGAGTGGTCGACCGGGCAATCGTACCACGCCACAAGCCGACTCTGGACATGAACCGCTGAAGCCGTCCGTTCCGTACTACAGTGATAACCGAGCGGTGTTATCGTCGGCCTTGATGGTTCCGATTAATTACCGGGCGTTTTAAACCCACTACGAACCCCTTACGTGATGCAAGATGGAGGGTCAATAAAAAAGGAAAAGAGACGAAGCAGAGCGGGAACAATTACACAAGCACGTTTAATTGCACACACAGACAGCGCAGAAGGCACGTATTTACAGTCACAATAATCATGTGGAATAAAGCAAGTCAAGCACAGTTGTAACGATAAGCCAAAGAAATACCACGACGAAAACCGACACACGGCAACACTTAAACAATACTACTTTAACGGAGACAGGCGCCACCCACAGTCATTTACACAAACCCAAAGGAAAAGCAAAGTGGCGACTTCCCTGTGGGCCGTCGAGTCCCTCTCCCACGTCCGTCGGCGTGGTCGCGCCGGGCCCCGACTCCTCTCGTGGTCAGCGAACCCTCTCCGGCACTCCTCGTTCGGACGCGCGGGTCCACCACACAACCGGCGCTGTCACGTCTGCCGTCCGTGCCTCCGTGGATAGGTCGCCTGCCAAACACGACAGGAACTCGAAGACGAGGGCCAAGACGAGAAGAGACTCAAGACTCTCGGACGACAAAAAGCTCACGTGACAAAAGACCACCACTGCAGACGAGCGAAGAGGAAGAGGAGGAGGAAGAGAGAGAGAGGACGTGCCCCGCCCTTGTCCGTCCTTTATAGCGCGGGGCTCCGCCCCGTTTTTGGCTCCACCCTCCTTCGAAAAGGGGCGTTCCCTCACCCCGACCGCCTCACACTGTTCATCCACCAATCGGTGGCGAGCTGCCCTTCCCCCCTCCCTCACACCAAGCGCGGGGAAAAATGGCGGGAAAAGCCCATGAGCATCATTGGTGGTTTTTGTTTGTTCCTCCGCAGAGATCGTAACTACACGGGGCCTACTGAGTGGCAAGTGGCGAAGATGTGGTAGCGTAGATGGTGGAGGTGGCGTGGTTGTAGTGTGGTTGGCGCTGTGGTGGGGATGGCGTGGTTGTTGAGATGCTGTTTGTTTGAAATAAAAGATAGAACAGAAAATGGCTAACTCAAAGCGTCACAGCCCGGATGGATCACATAAATTCCCTCTATTCAACGGGTTTGGGCTAACTACACAATTACTTATCGTCATAACTGAGCTAAGGTCTCTTTATGGTGTAATGCGAATTTCCACAACCGTAACAATATCTTCTTCTTCTTTCGGCTGCTCCCATTAGGGGTCGCCACAGCGGATCATCCGTATGATCCACATAGTGATGTGGCACATGTTTTACGCCGGATGCCCTTCCTGACGCAACCCTGGTCGCCTCTTACAACACAGGGATATGGTATACCTATTTTAACCGGGGTATACACTGGCCCAGTACACTGGTACTCATTTCGCCGACCTCGGAAGGATGACAGGCTGAGTCAACCCCCTGGTGTATTAATTCAGTGGCCCAACGGGGCTTGAACTCAGGACCTTTTGGATCCAAGCCGCTACCCTAACCACTGCGCCAACACCAGGCTTTACAACCGTAACAATATATATATATATATATATATATATATATATATATATATATATATATATATATATATATATATATATATATATATATATATATATATATATATATATATATATATATATATATATATATATACATATACATATACATACGAACTTTGCAAACTTGCCGACAAGCCTTGCCTTCAAAAATGTGAAATTTCCAAACATATATATATATATATATATATATATATATATATATATATATATATATATATATATGTATGTTTTATTATTTATAGACATAAATGTAGATATTTATATATTTATTTTATATGTATATATATACATATAAATATTTATATATTTTAATATATAAACATATATCTGTGTTTTCAAATTGGAACAACGAAATTGATACTGTCATTAAACAATTTCAAACAGTGCTGAAGTGCTCTATCCACCAATGGTGACTCTCTGCATGGTGTTGCATGGCAGGTGATGCATGCTGATGATAATTTGCCTCGCAATGGTGTTGATGAGACATTAATTTGTGGCTCCATAGCCACTAAAGGGTGTACTATATACATATCTATGTATATGTGCATGCTATTGCACCAAATAACATGGTAACTAATATTATATTTTGGTAATATCATTGCAACAGCTTTTCAACAGGTTCACAAAACGGTTTTTCTTTGATTCACTGCATTGTAAAGAGTCTAATTAATTTTATACAGCTAGTTAAAGTTTGGAATTTTTATTATTATGCAAAATTTGTAAACATCCTTTGGTTAGTGTCATGACATCATGTACAATTAGAAGTCTAACCTTCGGTTTGAACAACAAACACCATTGTAGTGGTTTTGGTTCTTCCAAGTGGCATCTGTTGAAAGCCAAGAGGGAATCCCACTGATCGACAGCTTCGTTCAATTTTTAGTTGAGTATATTCAAATCAACAACAAGGTGCTTTACATTTGAACAATACCCCCCCCCCAAAAAAAAAAAACACGCCTAATAATGGGACATTGCAATAACTTTCAGAAATGATTCGACGTGAAAAAAATAATGCCTTTAGAATAATAAAATCAGTAAATTGGAGAACACATTGCAAGTGGTCTTGCACGTTCGACTTGAGGTCTTCGATTAGACCTTTTGGAATGAAGGTTGTTCGAAACATTTTGTGCACCATTTCTTGGTGAAGTGACACTAGACTTGGACGAGACGTTGCACATAATATAATATTTCCACAAATTAATTAGGTATTGCTGAAATTACCATTAAACGATCAACGCCATGGTTTACTTACAGAGTTTTTCGATCTCGCCCTTGCATCGTGAGTCGATCTTTACCCAAAAAACATGCTTCTCCCCATTGCTTGCACCTCTCTCTCTCTCTCTCTCTGAGCTCTCTATCTGAGCTCTCCCTTTTTTTCTCTTCAAGTTGCTTTCACATACACGACTCCACCCTTTTCATGGCCTTTCTGCTCTCTCCACTGGGCAGCTTTTTGGCAATCCTCTCTCTCTCTCTCTCTCTCTCTCTCTCTCTCTCTCTCTCTCTCTCTCTCTCTCTCTCTCTCTCTCTCTCTCTCTCTCTCTCTCTCTCTCTCTCTCTCTCTCTCTCTCTCTCTCTCTCTCTCTCTCTCTCTCTCTCTCTCCCCTCTTCTCTAGTCTTCTATGCACTCCCCTGGGGTAGCAACAGACTCGCGGTGAGCCGTAAGGCGTGGGCTGTTATGGGAGGAGAACCGCGTGCAGGCTCCGGCAGGCCAGCTGGCATGTGCTGATCTTTCCAGCATCCAGCCTTGTAGGCAAGCAGGCAGAAAAGGCCTGCTCGAGTAACTGAAGCTAATATGTTATGATGTGTTGGCAGGTTAGGCGTGCGAGGAAGGAATTAAAATGCATTCTGAGAATGGAAGTGTTCGGTGTGGCCTGAGCTTTGACAACTGGACCTGTAATGGCAGCCTGATTTATTTATTTATTTTTACCCACCCCAAGGTGATGAACAATATGTTCTGTTGCTTTAACACATCCCCAGTACAATGGTGATGATAATAACATGAGGCAACTTTTAATGATATGTGGGGAAAACAAAACAAAACAAACACAAAAGGCAGTTACCTTAGAAATGGGAAGTCCTAAAGATAGATTTGAAAATCAGTTTTTCTATAAAGTGTTATGGACTGAAAATGGGACTTAAAACCTTTAAGGAAACCGAAGGCCAGGAAAGAACAATGGCAAACTAGGAAGGAAAGAATAAAAATAATAATAATAAGAAAAATCTCCAGTGGTCTGTCATTGCTCAAGGTTACAAACTTTGCTTGTATATTTACTTCTTTGAACTAAGCTTGTGTTATTGTGGGAAAGTTATCAAGATCTACATCTTTACTGCATGACCAAAGAGCAGCAGCAGTGCTGGTTTGGGCTTTGCAACGTCGGACGCAAAACCTGTCCGATAGCACTGCGGCCACTTTCCGTACCTCGCTCGTGCCCACGTCTCCATGATAGGGCAACACTATTGAGTTGTCTTCTCCGAGGTCCACTCATTTGTTAATTATGGAAGGTGTTTCTTCAATTTTATTCGAGATTTTTGAAAAAAATTTGCATCGGAACGAGTGACATGTTTTGACAACATTTAATTAATTAATTAATTTTTATAACTGAAAGTACTTTACCATATTTTGTACAATACCATTTATAGCGTAAAACATGGGATTCAACACGTCGTCGATCTCTGATGGGATAAACAATCAAAACTACTATGGCAAATCCTTCATTGTGTTTCAGTTTGTAGTTGTCCGAGATGTTTGTCTGCATCATCTAAATTAGACACACACTCACACTCGCACTCACTCTCTCTCTCTCCCTCTCCCTGTCACTCTCACTCCCCTCAACAACTCCCTCTCCCTCTCTCAGTGTATATCCTGTTTTGAAAACGTACCACTGGGGACAACAGGCTGGGAGGGTTGGGGAACTGGGAGAGGCCAGGATTGGGATGAATTCCTTGTAAAGGAAAAATTGCCAACATACATACCTGCATGGTTATTGTTGTGTTTTCTCACCACGTTTTTCACTTTACCTTTCCACACCAACATCAATTTTACGGACATCATCGCAATAATCACACAAATTCCCAATATGGCTTTTTGTTTTGGAACAATTCTTTCTTCATTTCATCATTTTCTATAATTATGTTCCCCACCCAGCTGCTGTACCAAAGAAACATACAGCTGCACTCTATACTGATTCTTTATGGGAGATATAAGTGAAGAAGCTTCCTGCAATCGGGCTACTTCATTGCTTTGGTGCAGTAGTGGTATCTGTAAAGACCTGATCTTCGAAGTACAATTGTTTTAAAAGAAGACTAGGTGCTGCGGAAGCAGTTTCCTGGGTAGGGAATATGTCAAGTCAATGTCATTGCCTTCTCTGCAGAAGCACACAACAGGAATTTGGAATTCAGGAAACGTTCTGGGCACACAAAGGCCTGCTCTTTTTGAAAGGCAATGTGGAAAGAGTAAAAAGACGTATGATCAACAGGACACAGGGATTGTCATCTGCTTAAATAGGAGAGGGTGTTTGTAGTCCTCTCTCGAGGCATCCGCATGAGTTTGGAGTCAGATACGAACTGTTTGCTGTTGAAATCGCAATCGATAACTGAAAGCTGAGGACACTACTTCTGAATTATTGTCTCGGAACGTATTGTTCCTTGTCTGACAGATACCCATGATTTACCTGAATTGTTTTTAAATTTACTGATTTCATTCCTGAATAACACCTTTACAGGTTAGAACACATTATTCTAAAATCGAACATATATCAACAGATAAATGTCCAGTTTTCCGGCACTGCAATTCCGGGGAGTCTGGTTGGAACCTGAGATAGCTCCCCCCCCCAATGGTGGTCTTCTCACCCTACCCCTGGCCCACAACACTATGTATGTCCACTCTTCACCCATTGATTGGACAGCTGACCTGACCTCACCCACAATTGTAACTTGAAATAATTAACCTAAAGTACCCAGAGGACCCAAAATAACCCTGCCCCCCTCCCCCGAGGACCCAAAAGACAGCGGGGGCCCAAAAGATCCAGAGGGATCCAAAGACCCTGAGGAACCAAAATACCCTAAATATCCCAAAACAACCAAAGGACCCAAAAGACCCTGAGGATCCAATAGACACAGAAGACCCAAAATAAACCCATCCAGGCACAGCCAACTGTGCCTTACAGAAAACTTTCTGTAAGAATTCACTTCTCTTTTGAGAGATTGATAATGAAAGAGAGAAATAGAGAGTAAGATAGATTAAAGAGAAGAAAAAGCAAGAACTAGAATGAATAAAGAGGATTGTGAAAAAAAAAATTTGAGAAAGACGCATGAAAGGAACAAAGCATAAAGATGTTGGGAAGAACCCAAATAGATAGATTTGAGCAGTTACTCTGCAGGCTCAAATGCAGCAACATGAAAAGCTACCATGGATCTAATTTTAATGATAGGCAATGCTCAAAGAGAATGATTGGGTTTATTGCAGTACCAGAATCATCGCACACCAAGCAAAGCAAAGCACCAGAATGCACCGCACCCTCGGAACTCCTCCTTTTCACCAAACCACACACCAGAGTTTCTGGTCCAATGAACACAAAGGTAAAACGAGAGGGGGAGCACTCGGTAGAGTGCAAAACCTCCGCCGCCAATACTGCTAGGTCACTCAAGTGAACCTGATATCCTATTCATTCAATTTGACGTCAACAGTGCTCACAGAGTTATAGCTTGCAACTTTCCCTTTTACTTTTAACTTTTACATACTCAATTCATTCGTCATAACTAGATTCCTTGAGACAGAAATTGATTTTACGTGGGTATATCCACCTGAAGTTCCAAAATCAGCCGCAATTATAATTTTGGCATGTTTTTTTTTGTTGGAAATCACTTATAACATGTAGAAATGCAAAAAAAAAAAAATCGAAATTTTGTTGAAAAAAAAAGTTGCAAAATTTTTTTTTCTTTTTTTCTCTAACAATTTTTTTAATTTTTTTTGGTTGGAAATCACTTAAAACATGTAGAAATGGAAAAATCAAAATCAAATATTTTTTCAAAATGGCCAAAACGGATCACACTCTACTGAACCACGATTGAATAAACTAAACTTGATCGACGCACAAGTAGAAATGGCAAAAAAAGAAAATCGAATTTTTTTTGAAAAAAAGTTGCAAGATTTTCTGTTTTTTTTTTCTCGAACATTTTTTTTTTGGGGGGGGGAGGTTGGAAATCACTTAAAACGTAGAAATGCAAAAATAAAAATCATATTTTTTCAAAATGGCCAAAACGGATCACACTCTACTGAACCACGATTGAATAAACTCGATCGATGCGCATCTAGAAATGGCAAAAAAAAAATCGAATTTTTTTTGAAAAAAAAGTTGCAAAATTTGTTTTTTTTTTCTCTAACAATTTTTTTTTGGGGGGGGGGTTGGAAATCACTTAAAACATGTAGAAATGCAAAAAGAAAAATTCAAATATTTTTTCAAAATGGCCGCCATAGGGGCCATATTGGATTTTGGACCAAGTCCAAAATGTAATGGCATGATCCTTGGACCATACCTAATCCCCCCACCAAGTTTCGTCGAAATCCGTCCAGGAGTTTTTCCGTAATACTGTTCACAAGCAAACAAACAAACAAACAGACGGGTGAAAACAGTAATCTCCGTCCATCTTCGATGGCGGAGGTTAACAACAAATGAATGTAATTACACTATCTGTGTGATATTATCATGTGTTAGTAATATTTACTTTCTTCTTTTTAAAAAAAATATACAATGTCAAGGCTCGTATAAGAACTAACACAGAACGTGTAACAAAGGGAGCATGACACGAGAGGGGTGGAAGAGCGAAGCACATAGTAGTGGGGGAATAGACACATGAGGAGATCTGTGGAAGGGAGAGGAATCGAGTAAACCAGATGGACACTACAGGGACTTTCAGGCAGGAAAACAGGAAATATGAAGGAGGTGGGTTTGGGGTGGATTAACGGGGGTAGAAATGATTGTGGTTTTGGATGGGGGAAGATAAGAGATGGTGGTGGACAGCTGTTTTGAAGACCTGGAGGGAAGAGTGGGATTAAAGACAGTGTGGGAGTTTGTTCCAGAGGTGGGAAAAAGAGAGGAATTAAATAGTGAATGTGAGCAGTGATTTGTGATTTTGGTAGATTTTACCAGAAGGGGTTGCTGGGGGACTTTGAGCGCCTTGCAGATATATGGGAAGGGAGACAACAATGACAGATTACAGACAGAGTGGGGGGGGGGGGGCGAGGCCAGAGAGGAGACGAGAGAAGACAGAAAGACCACCAACTTGCCTGTGGTGAGAGAGTGAGAGACCCAAAGACTAAACCTTATCGAGAAAGGTTAGAGACAGTAGCACCAGCCCAGATGGGGGAGCAGTACTCCATCAGGCTGTATATGAAAGCTTTGTATGTGCTCAGGAGCTCAGGTGAGCCAAGGAAGAACTTTGGATGATGGAGGATTCCCAGTTGGTGACTGGCTTTGGAGGCCAGCTTGGAGATATGGCTTTCCCAGGAAAGATCATGGCAGATAGTGAGGCCCAAATGTTTGAATGAATGTACTTCTTCAAAGGGATTGCTGAGAAAGTAGATGGGGGAAGGGGGGGGGGTTCCAGACGGTCCTTTTGGAGAGACATGGTGAGTGTGAGATTTGTCAGGATTGAAAGACATGTTCCACGCGTTGGACCAGTTTGTGATTTTAACCAGATCTGCAGAGAGTGAAGAAGCTGCTGCTTGCCAATACGAGGGATGACAGATGTTACGGCAGAGGGTGAAGTCATCAGCAAAGAGATATAGAGGATTTTCAGGAGAGTCAGAGAGATCATTGATGAAAACCATAAAAAGCACAGGGCCCAGAACGCTGCCTTGAGGAACTCCAGCCTGGACAGGAAGAGGGGATGAAAGAACTCCATAAGGGCCACACGTTGACTGCGACAGGAGAGCAAGTCTGCGAGTCATGAGTGGAGATGGCCTTGGATACCATGGGAAGAGAGTTTGGTGAGCAGGGCAGGGTGCCAGACCATGTCAAAAGCACACGATATGTCCAGGGAATTGGCTCTGATTTCATGTCCGGAATTGAGGACCTCCATCCATTGTTGGGAGAGCAGAAGCAGCATATCCAGGGTCGAGTGACCTGCGCTTAATCCAAATTGATGATCAGAAATCAAGCCATTGGAGAACAGGAAGGATTTAATGTCAGAAGTGATGATGGATTCCATAACCTTGCTGATTATTGGGAGAAGGCTGATTGGTCTGTAGTTGCAGGGATCTGTTTTTGCATCTTTTTTATGCAGGGCAGTAATGTTTTCTGATTTCCAAACAAATGGCAGATGACCTTGAGTCAATGCGAGGGTGAATAGAACAGAGAGAGGGTGAGCAAAAGCAGAGGAGCAGGTTTTTAGGACACCTGGGCTGATGCCGTCTGGACCGGTTGCAGAATCTGAGTCGAAGTTTGACAGCAAACTCTCCACCTTGTCAGGAGAAAAGGACACAGAGTCCATGAACAGCTGGATGCGACTGGGTAAGGTGGGTGCAGAAAGCAATGTGTTTGGGACACAAGATTTATATGCAAGCACAGAGTTTAGGTATTCAGCCTTGTCCCGTGCAGTGTCAGGTGTGCGGCCATGTGAGGTAAGGGAGGGGATGGAGCGGGAACATACACCAGAAACAGATGAAACTCGTCTCTTCCAGGATTTTGAGGAGGGAGATAGGTTTGAGAGTTCAGACTTGAGATGAGAAAGATGTTGTTTTCTGGCTCTCCTGAGGGTAGATACACACTTGTTCCAAGCTTTGTGGAAGGAACTGAGATTGCCTGATTTGTCTTGCATGAAGCAAAGGCAAGTTAGTTCATGACGACAACCTTACCACAGGCTTCAGTGTTCCATGGACAGGAGGAAGGGTGGGACAACTGAAGATGAGATGGGATAAATCTGTGCATGAGAGAGAGAGCAAATTTCTTTGAAAGAATTACCAGGATGGGTTGATGTCTGAGAATGTAGAAATGGGAGAGCAGTCTCGAAGTTTGATGGCTGCTTGACGTCCTTGCCAGTCGGCCTGAGTAAAATGCCAGACTCAACGGCGCTATGTTGGTTCTCCTCGAGAGATGGTTCTCTGAGAGCTGAATAACAGCGTGAGAGATGTCTTCCTCGACAAGCACGTGGTCAGATGAACCGATTGGAGCAAAGGAAGAACAACACGTATTTTCAGGGAAGTTGGTCAAAATCAGATCCAGAAGAGATGGAATACCCTTGGTTGATATTCAGGTCGGGAAGTTGACAGATTGTCAGTCCCAATGAGTCAAAGAAGTCTTTTTCTGAAGAGCCATGGCAGGTGAGGGAGGTACCCACACCCGGACAACTGGCATGATCACAATTGAAGTCACCACATATGAGGAAGAGAGAGAGAGAGTTGGGATGAGTGGATAGAAGTTGGTCCATGTTTTCGGCGAGCAAGATGTAAATAGAGTCATCACTGTTTGATGGACGGTAAAACATACTGTGCATATAAACATGAGGTCGGAGTGGAGGGGAAGACGTAGCCACAGGTATTCCTGGGGGTGTGGAGCAGTGAGGACAGTGCATGGAGAGTGAGGAAAAGAGTTTTTGATGAAGAGAGTAACTCCGCCACCAGGACGTGGCTCAATTCTGTCGTACCGCAAGACAGAGTAACCAGGAAGATATTAGGGAGTCAGCGACATCCTGAAGGAAGAAAATTTCTGTTAAACAGATTGTCTGGTTTGTCAGTGGCAACCTATATGGAAAGATCTGTCAAGTTTGAGCGATGGCGCTGGATGCTTGAGGTTCACATTGTTCAGGAAGAGGGAGGGGAGAGGGTTTTGGTGCAGGGGAGGGGAGGGGGAGGGTAGGACTCGGGAGGTGTGGGGTAGGAGGGAGAGATGTTCATAAAGTGTGGGGGATTGCAGAAGAGCTAGGGGAAAAGGCCGCATGAGGAGAAAAGGCTCGGTGGTGATGGGATGAGGTACAATGGGGAGTAATAAGAGAGGGGGCAGAGGAAAGTTGAAGATTTGAGGAGGTGGAGGGATGAGATGGAAGAGAGAGGGCAGGGGGAAGGAGGTAGCTTTGTGGATGTGAGGGGGAGAGTTGAGGATGAAGGGTGAGGGGGGAGTTTTTGAGAAAGGTGAAAGGAAAGCTTGGAGAGGGAAGAGTGTAATGGTTGCTTTGACAGGAAGACGAGATGATGAGAGCAGGCATGGCCAAAGAGCAGGAGGGCGATGGGAGAGGTGGGGAAGGATGAGACTTGGTCGTGGTATGGTGAAGAAGGGAGCAGACAGGGGGAAGTACAATATCTGAGGGGTTGGGTGGAGGAGGAGGTGTGTGAGGAAAAATAGGGCATGTTAGAAATGTTGAGGAGTGCACTGATTGAGAGAGTGGGATATCTGTTTGGTTAGAATGAAGCCCACAGATGCTAGAACCCCACACGGTTTGGGACATCAGACGAGGAGCTGATACTAAAGCAGAAGAGGTGCTAAGAGTGGAGGGAGCATGAGGGGCAAGGTGGGAGGGGAAAGGAGAGGGGATAACAGGTGAGGGGTAAGGAGGAGATATATTTAAGGAGGTCGGGTGAATTGGCACTGAAGTTGGGAAAAAAAGGACGATTGATGGA
>NC_140969.1:7312877-7357877 GCF_056783735.1 Eptatretus burgeri
TGTGGGAGGGTGAATCTTTCCAACAGGTTCATGTAAATTGTTGAGGTCACAGCATCCTCCCCAAAGAAACACATGAATATGGATTATACATCTCCCAAGTGAGATGTTGTGAGATTGAGGTTCACAGCATTGCATGGATGATGAGAACAAATGGGTATCTCTGCAAATGAACAACAAATGCTGCACTCATGTCGTTGCATGCAGTTTTGTGCTCTGCCTGGAACACAGGCATCATCCCAACTGATTGGAAGAGGGGCCTTGTTGTTCCTCTCTGGAAAGGGAAGGGTGATCGTCAAGACTGCAACAACTACTGAGGGGTGACGCTGCTCTCAGTGCCGGGCAAGGTCTTTGCTCGGATAATTCTCGATAGGGTTCGCCACCATCTGCTTGAGCACCAGCGTCCAGAGCAGTCAGGCTTTACACTAAAGATGTCAACGATTGACCGTATCCTTGCTCTTCGTGTCATCACCGAACGCAGACGAGAGTTTCGGCAGGGGCTGCTTGTAGCCTATGTTGATCTCTGTAAAGCGTTCGATTCAGTGAATTGGGATGTCCTCTGGAGGATTCTTGGTCTTCATGGGGTGCCACCAAAATTGATCGATCTGATGTCTGAACTCTACTCTGGTACTGAGAGTGCTGTGAAGTGTGGTGGTACCATCTCTGACTTATTTCCAGTTGTTACTGGAGTTCGTCAGGGGTGTGTACTTGCCCCCACACTTTTCAGCACTTGTATGGACTGGATTTTAGGGAGGATATCGGAGAGATCAAGCTGCGGTGCATCGTTTGGGAATGTCAAGATCTCGGACCTTGATTTTGCAGATGATGCAGTCATCTTTGCGGAGACTTTAGACATCCTCTTGGGGGCCCTCGAGGTGCTGAATGAGGAGTCGGAGCCACTGGGATTACGGGTTTCTTGGGTCAAAACTAAGATCCAGGCTTTCGGTGACATCTTGAATGCTGCTGTCCTGTCTGTGTCTGTTTGTGGTGAGGATGTTGAGGTCGTGGAGAGATTCACTTACCTTGGCAGTGATATTCATGTCTCTGCCGGCTGTGAGTCAGAGGTCAATAGACGTCTGGGTCGGGCCTGGGGAGTCATGGATTCTCTGGATCATGGGGTGTGGCGCTGCCGGTACCTGTGCGGGAGGATGAAAGTCCGAGTCTTCAGGTCCTTGGTACTTCCAGTCTTGCTCTATGTATGCGAGACTTGGACTCTGACCATGGATCTGAGATGGAGACTTAATTCCTTTGGTACCAGGTCTCTTCAGAGAATCCTTGGCTATGGCTGGTCGGATTTTGTGTCCAACGAGCGGTTGCTGAGAGAGACTCGGATGAGATTTGTTACCTGCATAGTCCGTGAGCGTCAGTTGCGGCTGTATGGACATGTGGCTCGTTTTCCTGACGCTGATCCTGCTCACCCGATTCTCTCAGCGAGGGAGTCTCATGAGTGGAGGAGGCCAGTGGGCCGACCACGTGCCTCGTGGTTGCAGCAGGTTGACCATCATCTCAAGGAGATGGGGATGGGCCTGGCATCTGCCTGGGGGATGGCCAGACGGAGGCCCCTGGAGTACCGGCGGAAAGTGGATGCAGCGACGCGCTGTTCTGGCACATGCTCCCATACCTGACCTGACCTGGGTATCTCAGGGTCTTTCAATAAAACAAAGTCTTTTGATAATAAATAATTAACAAGCTTTATTGTTACAAACACAGCGACACATAACATTGACACAAGTGATGATGATGGTGTGAAATTTGGCCAATTCCGGTGTGTAAGTATGGATGATAAGTTCAACTTGGAAATAAGATGATAAATAATTTTCATGATAAGTGATGATGTTGGAAACAAATTTGTAAAATCCACGATGTGATGATAGTTTGTTGATCCACACGTATCGTTTGCAAATGGGAATATTTTCGAGAACAAATTGATTTGAAATAATCTTGAGAATCCTTAAATAAAACAGCAGGTTCGGATGAGGTGTGATCTTCATCGGGGTTGCTGTGCATCCGCTTCCTCACGGATATTCTGAAGGAACGTTGGTCGCTCTACCTTCTGGCGTGGAATCCAGTTCCGCTAAGGAAGGAAAGAACATCCATGCGGTTATAGATGCAGGTGGTTTGAGGCAGGTATTTATTGTGAATTGACACATGTGAGGAAGATATGAATGACTCACCACGCGAAGATCCATGAGATCTTGTAGCATGAATCGGATGCGTGATGTTATTTTGCACTCCTTCAATAATTCATCCAAAATAGTGAAATACCCGTTCATCTGTCAACACACGAGGATATGGGGCTCAGTCAGCAACATGAAGATGGGCAACAAGGATGATTAAAAATCGGCAGTACAAGAGTAAACGTGTTTATAAAAACTCAACAATGAAGTTTCCTTACCATTGAGGCTTGTGTCGAGTCGAGGATCTTGCCAACGATACCAACGAGCCGGCAGAAGCACTCGAGGGACAGCTCGCTCCCATCATCGAGCAACTCCTTCACTGTAGCGGAGATCAGCGATTCATTGAAAACTTTTGCGATGAAAAGTTCCCCGATGAAGACGATGTTTCCCAGAGCACGTCGTCGAGCTTTTTCTTTTGATGCACCATCGTCCAAGCTGGAGCTCACAACAATCCCCTTCTTCACCTCATTCTTGCAGCTTTGGATGAGGTGTGTGTGGAAGTTGAGGATGTTGTCTGGGCTGCCTGTTTCTTTCACTTCAATCTGTGAAAAAGTAAACAATGGTGAATGACTTGGTATTATTAAATAAAAGGGGTATATATTTTTGGAATGATATTTGAAGTGCGGTGGGGGGCGGGGGGGGGGGGGAGATGAATTGACAAAATCAAAAGGGAAAAAAGAAGGGAAGGGGTGGAGAGAAAATATTCTGATGTTTTCAAAAGTTTCAGAAATGGATGCCCATTGGTGGGGTTCTTCCCCTCAAAAGTTGTGGTGGTGGTTGACGACTTACCTTTGCAAGGTGGTGGCACAAGTTGGCATACACCTCAGAAAATTTTGATTCCATCACCGCCTTGTCCAGGACAAGCTGTACAACATCCTTAAGATTGTCTTCATTGGCGATATGGATGAGCTTGATCTGGTGTATTAACCGGTCAAAATTTTCGGGGGTAATTTTGTTCAGCAAAGATCGGAACTGTCGAATTATATCCTTGGGGAAGGAAATGGGAATGAAACCAAGGAGGTGTCATGAGTGAGGAGTTAAAATAATAAAGAGGTAAAGAAAGTAAAGTATATTTTAACATTAAATCTACACAATTACCACCCTTTCAATCAAAACACAACAAACTCACGTGATCAGGACTTGATACGTCTTCCTTCTTGATGGGCCTCCAGGCATTGTGGGTAGTTTTTAGCTCCACGCCACTTGTTATCATGTGTTTGATAACTCGAGGACCCTGTAGAACAAAATGAATAATCTTTGAACTAAAACATCAGCAGAGAAACATGAGATTGATAACTAATGTGAAATGTGCATCTCACCAGTTATAAAAATAATAATCAAAGGAATCACACAATTTATCATTTGAGATGTTTGTTCATGTCCTTGTTTGTTCGTGTCCTTGTTTGTTCGTGTCCTTGTTTGTTCGTGTCCTTGTTTGTTCGTGTCCTTGTTTGTTCGTGTCCTTGTTTGTTCGTGTCCTTGTTTGTTCGTGTCCTTGTTTGTTCGTGTCCTTGTTTGTTCGTGTCCTTGTTTGTTCGTGTCCTTGTTTGTTCGTGTCCTTGTTTGTTCGTGTCCTTGTTTGTTCGTGTCCTTGTTTGTTCGTGTCCTTGTTTGTTCGTGTCCTTGTTTGTTTGTGTCCTTGTTAGTTCGTGTCCTTGTTTGTTCGTGTCTGTGTTTGTTCGTGTCCGTGTTTGTTCGTGTCCGTGTTTGTTCGTGTCCGTGTTTGTTCGTGTCCTTGTTTGTTCGTGTCCTTGTTTGTTCGTGTTTGTTCGTGTCCTTGTTTGTTCGTGTCCTTGTTTGTTTGTGTCCTTGTTTGTTTGTGTCCTTGTTTGTTCGTGTCCTTGTTTGTTCGTGTCCTTGTTTGTTCGTGTCCTTGTTTGTTCGTGTCCTTGTTTGTTCGTGTCCTTGTTTGTTCGTGTCCTTGTTTGTTCGTGTCCTTGTTTGTTCGTGTCCTTGTTTGTTCGTGTCCTTGTTTGTTCGTATCTTTGTTTGTTCGTGTCCTTGTTTGTTCGTGTCCTTGTTTGTTCGTGTCCTTGTTAGTTCGTGTCCTTGTTTGTTCGTGTTTGTTCGTGTCCTTGTTTGTTCGTGTCCTTGTTTGTTCGTGTCCTTGTTTGTTCGTGTCCTTGTTTGTTCGTGTCCTTGTTTGTTCGTGTCCGTGTTTGTTCGTGTCCGTGTTTGTTCGTGTCCGTGTTTGTTCGTGTCCGTGTTTGTTCGTGTCCGTGTTTGTTCGTGTCCGTGTTTGTTCGTGTCCGTGTTTGTTCGTGTCCGTGTTTGTTCGTGTCCGTGTTTGTTCGTGTCCTTGTTTGTTCGTGTCCTTGTTTGTTCGTGTTTTTTCGTGTCCTTGTTTGTTCGTGTCCTTGTTTGTTCGTGTCCTTGTTTGTTCGTGTCCTTGTTTGTTCGTGTCCTTGTTTGTTCGTGTCCTTGTTTGTTCGTGTCCTTGTGTGTTCGTGTCCTTGTGTGTTCGTGTCCTTGTTTGTTCGTGTCCTTGTTTGTTCGTATCTTTGTTTGTTCGTATCTTTGTTTGTTCGTGTCCTTGTTAGTTCGTGTCCTTGTTTGTTCGTGTTTGTTCATGTCCTTGTTTGTTTGTGTCCTTGTTTGTTCGTGTCCTTGTTTGTTCGTGTCCTTGTTTGTTCGTGTCCTTGTTTGTTCGTGTCCTTGTTTGTTCGTGTCCTTGTTTGTTCGTGTCCTTGTTTGTTTGTGTTCTTGTCCCCTCAATTTAAATGTTTATCATGTCATGACTCCTGGTGTAAGTCGACATTACAAGTCATACTAAAGTACACCATGTTCGAGGGAATTAACCCATACCTCAGAATTGGTCTTTAATCATAAATCTGGTGTTCTTAAGGAAAACCAGATTGGAAAATGATTCGAAGGTTCAGTTCAGAGTTGTTTTCAAGCTTTTTATGACTCTGACTGACAAAGTTGTTTTTAATATCGTTGTTGACGGTCGAATTTCTGTTGTGTTCTTGTGATTGTGTTGCTCCACCTTATTTTGCTGTCGCTGATCACGCTGTGGATGACTTTGTTGTATCTGTTGCTGCTGCAGCTTCCCTCGGTCACGTGGGAGCTGTGAACGTGGCTCGTGCTGGGGATCCTGTCGTCTCTGCTCCAGTTGTTGAATCCGTTTGTATAGTTCGTACACGGCTTTTATGGATTCATTTTGTTTGAACACCATCGCTTCCAGGCATTTGTCTTTGGATTTCAAATCCCTCTCCAGCAGCTTGACCTGCAGGTGATTAAAATACAAACAGCACAAATCAAGGGAAACATTGTCTTCAGCTCTTTAATTTCTGTTATTTTGCGTAAAAATGTTAGACAGTTTCGAGCAACTCTCACGTTCTTGGACAACGGTTCCTTACTTGGCCATGGTGCTCAACATTCTGTTTCTCCTGCTTCTCTCGTTCTTCCAGCAGGTGCAGTTCCAATTGAGAAAACTTGTTGTCCAGGTGTGTGTTATGTGCCAGAAGGACATTCAATACATAGGTCATCTCAGAGTATTGACCGTCCTTTGTGTGCAACTGCTGAGACAGCAGCTCGACCTGTGCAGCAGAAACATGATATTGTCATTCCAAGGAAAGTTCATGTTTTCTGTTCTACATTTCAATCAACAATCTTCCATTTGTAAATGTCAAATTAGTCGCATGACCCCTTGCAAGGTGTTGAAACTCATTAGAACAGGTAGAGATGAACATGCTGTTCAACCCCTTGGCGTCTATCGTCCCACATGACTGTTAATGGTTCCTCACTTGTTGGCAGCTCTCAACGTTCTTCTGCTGTTCTTCATTTTGCCGTTGTTGCTGCATCTCAAGCTGAAGTTGCACTGCTGAGAACTTGCTCGTGATGTTCTCGAGATCTTCTGAAAGTTCATTGTTTTTCATGGTGATCTCACCGAGTTGATCATCCTTCAACCTCAAACGTTGAGAAAGTGCCTCGACCTGTGTGGTAGAAACATGACAGTGTCGTTGACATTAAAGTTACTGTTTTCTGTTCTCCACACACAGAAATAAATAAAGTGACAGGTTTGAAAGATAATTTAAGACCACACAGCTTACAAATGACCACTCCTTCTAATCCTTAATCAATAAATATCAAGACCCAATGGAGATGTCCCTCTCAAGTCTAAACTGCGATCAACTCTTGTGAAAAGGTGCAAAGTTCACATGAAGTTTCACAAATTCCAATCAACAATCTTCCATTTTAAAATATCTCATCAGCATCATCATCCCTGCAAGGTGTTAAAACACATCAGAACATGTACAGGTGAGCACGATGTTCATCCACTTAGTATCTGTGGTCACACATGTTTGATAACGGTTCCTTACCTGTTGGAAGCTCTCAGAGGCCTTCTCTTGCTCTTCCCCATGTCGTTGTAGCTGTTTCTGGAGATGAAGTTGGATTTCTGACAACTTGTTTGAAACGTTTTTGAGACCCTCCGAAAGTACCTGGTTTTCCAAGGTGAGCTGATGGAATTGGTCATCCTTCACATTTAGCTGTTGTGAAAGCAGCTCGACCTGTACGGTACGGTAGAAACATTGTGTTCATGAAGATACAGAAATAGCATAATGAAGACACACCACCAAAGATAGCATAATTCACACACAGAAGCAAAGGTAATGATAATTATTAGTGTAAATTAGTGGATTCAAACTGAAATTGTTCCTTTTCCTGTTCCTCCTGTAACTCTTCTTTCTCAAACAATTCCTTTTGTAATTCCATTCTCCGATTCTCCTCTTCCTTTACTTGTTGCATCTCTACTATTTCGTTTTGTTGAAACTCCTTGAGCAACGGCCTCTCTTTATTTACCTTTTTCTTTTGTTCGTACTTCCGGCCACATTGAAAACTGCAGAAACAAAGACAATGTTTGTCAGTTCGAGAACAAAGTGTGATTTAATAAAACATGAAAAGCATGTTCCATGAGTGTGGGATTGTTGTTGGAAATGAAACAACGAGCTTGCTCATTAAGCCTGGTGTTGGCTAACAAGCAAGGTGGCTGGCTTAAGATCTCAGGGTGTTGAGTTTTGAGCCCCTGTCTTTTCCTTTGAATTAACACCAGGTGGGGTTGATTCAGCCTGTCATCATTCCAAGGTCTACGATAAATGTGTGTGCCATCCCTCAGATGGATGTTAAACTGGGCGTCCCATTAAAATGGGCATGAATTGGTGGACGGTGAAGATCCCACGGTGTCCTTCACAAAGAGTAGACCTCCCCCGGCCAATTCACAATAATGTGTCAATAATAGTGGCCATTAGAGGAGAAGAACAAAAGGAGAGGATTTATTCAGGAGAGTGAACCTGAATAAATCCTCTCTTCAATGGTGTTGTGGGAATGGCTCATTGGGGTTAAGATTTCAAAGTTGAGTAATAGTTATTTACACAGTGCATGTATTATTAGTACCAGAGTGAGCCAATTTAATTGTGATATGGGATTATGTGTATTTTTAGAGAAAGCTGTCAGCATCCCTCCCGAACGTGTGTGTCTAAAACTGCTTTTCCCATTGATCCCCTATTAATGTTCTTTCCTTTGTAATCTGTCCAAAATGTGATTTAATAGGAAATTCGGGCTCACAAAGGCACAGGTTTTGGAGGGAGGGTGAACCCCAGATGTTTCTCCCAAACATTTGAGGATGAGTCAAGAGGCTTAGGGGAGGGGGCTCCCCCTGATTGACTGCCAAACAACCAATGTGCATCGTTGGGGTGTTGCCGAGTGATGGCACAGTTTGAGGAATGCACCAAAGGGATAAAGATTGGTGTAAAAGGGGGCCGGAAGGAGATGCACCTTGCGACATACTGTGGGAGCCACACATTCTTCTCTCCGTGCACGGTCAGCACATCGGGCATGTCCTGCCGCATCCGCCTCTCAAAACAAGCCTGCCATGCTTCCTGTAATCTCCTGAGGTCGCACCTGCAGCTCTAATTCATCATGCCTGCCCGCGTGCGAACTGACCTCGGCGCGAGACTGGATCAGTTCCCTGCCATGCCACACCTTTCCCTTTGGGACTTGCTGTGCTCAACCGAGCACATACTCTATAATGTATTCACAGTTTTGTCATGGTGTGTTTGATGCCTTCAGTTTAGTGCATTAAGGCACTTCTGACCACACAAAACCCTGGTATGTAGTGTATCATAGTTATATCAATTTTATAAGGATTCGTTATTTTGTGATCCATCCCCTGTTCCCCTGTTGTTAATGGACTTTGCAAACCAACCTGGTCTCTGTGGAGTGATTTGAGTTACCCTGATCACAAGCCACATCATCGCTCTTGATTGTCTGTGAAAGGTCAGATTGGGTTCAGCATCTACTATCGTCACATGTGAAACGTACCCCGCGTCCGGCACAGCAAAACTGCTTGTGCCACCAATTTGGTGCCGGGCATGAGGGAAGTACCAGCACATTCGTCGAACGGCAGAGACGTTCCACCGAATTGCGCTGAAGAGGCACATAAGCTGTCGACTCTCGTCGGAGCATCTGAACTGCTGGACCGCCTTGACCACTTTAATCATGGTTTGTCAGGATTCGGACAGGAAACTGGCCTGGTTCCAGCTGACTGTAACGTTATTTCATGTTCCCATGACAGGCCAATATGGTGACTTGATGACACTTTTAAAGGAGAGTATGTTCCATGTTTTGTTACTCCCTGTTGTCACTGGACTGGACATTAGTTTGTTTGACTTGATTATTCGTTAGAATTGAATGCAAAACTCGTTTCAAATCTCTGAGTTATCTTGTCTGCTTGGATGAAGGCATTTCAATGTTGAGGAAAAGTCACTCGTGTTATTTACCAGTGAAGGCAGGGTGTCTTTCTCTTCGTCCTCTTCCTGAACCACCGTGATGGTTTCAATGTGATTACCCATAAGAAGAATAACAAGGCAATCATAACAATCGCGACATCGCGAACTCTGGATAACGTTCCTTCCTCCTCCGCAACATTCTGGAACATCTATGGAAATAGACAAGGGCAGGGACGGGAGAAATGTTTATGTCATTTTAAAATTAAACTAAACAATACTTTGAAACTTATTTTACGTCCGGTACGAAACCGGATGAAGCTGAAGATGTTCGAGTCTTTGTTGGGAAAATGTAGCACACTCATGATGACGGGGATGTTACATCCGATGTACCGTAAAGATATGTCCATCATGGACAAAATGATCAATAAATTCTCTGTTAAAATGGAGGACCACACAAACGGAGTCATTGTGTATAAACCCCACAATCCCAGGAAAATCATTTCCCCACAAAAGGCAGCACAAGCGGCCATGACGTGCTCAGAACCCCCCGGTGTTCACTGGCGATGGACGTCCTCACAAGAACGTTCTTTTCCTTTAAAACCGTTTTCTATTTGAATCACACCTGATGTGTTCACTCACACCTTCACATGGGCATCCGGTCAGATCGAATTACCTCTCGAATAAAAAACAAAGTTAACCTGGAATACACGATCACCTGTTCGCTCTTCCATCAAACCATCAAGGTATTTCACAAACTACAAAGGTAACCGCTCCCATGGTGTTGTCTACCTTCTTCGAGTATGTTGGTATCGCTTACAATCCCCTCTTACCTGTTGCGGTGGTCGGAATGTTACAAGACCGAGGAAAATGAACAGTCCGGTAAGGAACCACATCTTCTCTCGTGCTCGGTACCCACGGAATGAAGGTTTCACAATGTGCGTCTGTTTTTATTGGTCTTTCGAATACTCATTGTGACGTGAACAATGATTGTGACATCACAATGACTCCCGGACTGTGGCCACGCCCCCTACTTTCCCTCATGTATATTGATTGTATCAATCTGTACGGGTATTATTTATTTATTTTTGTTGCTCAGAATAATCTCTTTCGGTGAAAACCACGTGACCCAAGGTTGATGAACAACACGAGTCTTTTTTTCTTCCAAATCTTTCACCAATGAGTGGTGTACAGGGTGTTTGAAAACGTTCAGGTTGATAAGTTGGGACACTGCATCACGTTATCTGACATTGCACAACACACGTGGGTTTCTTTGTTTATGTTATTGATGATAAACCTTGTTATCACAGAGCTTACAGATTTAGTGACGGTGCACGTCCTTGTTACCCTTGCTGAAGGAGAGGATATTGCATTTGGGTCTCTTTGTTTGTTTGTCTTTCTGTTTGTTTGTTTGTCTGTCTTTTTGTCTGTCTGTATGTTTGTTTGTCCATACAGAACTTTCGTGTTTTTCGCCGCTACCGTTTGTCAGATTGAGATGAAATTTTCACCCTTAGTGCGACTGCTCATGTAGAATGTTGTCATGATAACTTTAATGACGTCATTGATAACGTCGTGTGGCAGCCATGTTGGAGAAACAGAAAACCTCTGTATCTCTGAAACTGCACAAAGCAAAAAATTGAAACTTGGTACATGGCAAGTAATCCGCATGTGGAGTGGAATGAGATTCATTTTTCATGACGTCATAGGTGTATATAATGATCAAGAACATGACGTCATGACGTCATAGAATGCCACATCTGATCAGTAATAAAATTTTTGAGGGTCATCTAGGGGTAAAATGGTCCACAGAAAAAAAAAATCATTCTGTCATCGGTCACGTGATTCAGCAGCCATATTGTTTTTGTTTTTTTAAACAGCCTTCAAAAATCTTCTTCTCTGAAGTGGATGAACAGATCGAGGTGAAACTTTACACGGATGACCGCGATTTTTGGGGATTTCGGATTCCAAAAAGGAACAGTTATTTCACATCCTCAAGAACCCCACATGGCAATTGACCCGTATTTTGCGTGTTTGACCCTTTTTCCTTCTTTAAATCCGTGGACCCGTTTTGTTTCATTTAAACCCGTATTGGATGGAAAGTACGAACAATTTCAAAAACGCGATGTTTAGCTTCCATTCCACTGCACGGATTCGCACACAGAGTGACACATCTGCCTTTATCCCATAAGCAAGGTAGCGCTCTAGTCTGACTCTATTGGCTGGGTGATGTTGGCTCTATTAGCTGGGTGGCGTTGGCTCTATTGGCTGGGTAACGTTGGCTCGATTGGCTGGGTGACGTTGGCTCTATTGGCGAGGTGACGTTGGCTCTATTGGCTAGGTAACGTTGGCTCTATTGGCTGGGTGACGTTGGCTCTATTGGCTGGGTGACGTTGGCTCTATTGGCTCGGTGACGTTGGCTCTATTGGCTGAGTGACGTTGGCTCTATTGGCTGGGTAACGTTGGCTCTATTGGCTGGGTGACGTTGACTCTATTGGCTGGGTGACGTTGGCTCTATTGCCTGGGTGACGTTGGCTCTATTGGCTGGGTAACGTTGGCTCTATTGGCTGGGTAACGTTGGCTCTATTGGCTGGGTGACGTTGGCTCTATTGGCTGGGTGACGTTGGCTCTAGTGGCTGGGTGATGTTGGCTCTATTGGCTGGATAACGTTGGCTCTATTGGCTGGGTAACGTTGGCTCTATTGGCTGGGTAACGTTGGCTCTATTGATGGGTGATGTTGGCTCTATTGGCTGCGTAGGATTCCATTCGGATTGTTTTCATTCGTACACAGGATGTCCACAAATTACTGTTCCAAATTCAAACCGGAATATAAAACACACAGTGCCAATGCCCGTGGGTGCTCACCTGGTACCGGCTGGATAATATAACCAGGGAACCACTGGAAGGCATGGATGACCCACAAAATATGTAACGGAGAAGAAAGTAAATACCTATGGAAGTTTTTTTCCATGCCATGAACAAACTTTGGTACATCATGGGTGATGAATGTTGTGGTCAAGTTTCATCGAAATTGTGTGTTGTTTCAAAGAAGAAAGCAAATGTCTCTTGTGGGGACCAATCCCCCTGTAGACCCCAATTTTTTAATGCCATGAACAATCTTTGGTACATCATGGGTGATGAAGGTTGTAGTGAAGTTTCATCAGAATTGTGTGTGTAGTTTCTGAGAAGAAAGCGAATACATTTTTGAGGGGCAATAGCCCCCGTAAGCCCCCACTGGACCTTGTATTTTTAAGTGGCGTAAACAACTTTGGTACATCATGGGTGATAAAGGTTGCCATCCAATTTCATCAGAATTGTGTGTGTAGTTTCTGAAAAGAAAGAAAATACCTCTTGGGGGGGAATCCCTCCATAAACTCCCTCCATAGACTCCCCAGACCCCAATTTTTTTAATGCCATGAACAATCTTTGGTACAGACAGGGTGATAAACGTTGTTGTAAAGTTTCATCAAAAGCATATGTGTAGTTTTAGAGAAGAGGTTGTAAGTATTTGTGGACGGACGGACAGACTCACTGACGGATGACGTGCCATGTCATAAGCTCAGGGGAACTACGTTCCAGGTGAGCTAAAAAAAAACCAATGAGTTACATCGTTATGGCTATACATCTCATCTTAAACAAAACTTACACTCTGCATCCGGATTACACTCTGTTCATGATTAAAGTGTCTATGCAGAGTCGATACTCGAACCATGATGCCACCGAGTCTGGTTATTCTCAATGCAGGAGGGTGGAAGCAATCAAGCCAACAGGTGTGGGGCATTTACTTTTGAGCACAGCTCGTCGTTAATGAGGTGTCCAATCAGGGTAATTATTTTCAATGATGTGATTAGAACGGAAATCAATGTTAGTAATCAACAATGTATTGAAGGTGCTGCACATTACAGCCCTTCATTACTATGCTAATGATACAGGCAACAACCTTTTTGTGTAAACACTTGGTGGAAAATTTATATCCCCCCACCCCCAACCCCCCCAACCTCAACTCCCCCACCTCCACAGCCAAGTGATCAGAGAGAGCACAAGCTTATAAACAACTTGCAGGCTGTGCAACTCTCCAGACTATCCTACCACTGCCAGCCCAGAATAACTCGCACATCCTGGTTGAGCTGGGGGACAACTGAAAGATGGAGGAGCAAGGTCAAGTTTGTACCCAAACTTTAAAAAAATTTTCCCCTTCTTTTGTAACTACCTTTTATGCTTTATACGTTAGCACAATTTCCTTCATGGTGTTTTCCCATGTCATCTCGGCTGGAGTAAAAGTGCTGTTTGCCATCAACCATTTTGTCATCCTGAAGTAGATGCACATCTATCAGATGATACTGGGTCAAGTAGGCCAACTGCTTTGGATGTGACCACTGCTGAGAATGTGTTTGCAGCTATGAGCACAAGAATAACAACAATTATAGATTTCTATTTGGAAATTGGATCCAGATTTTGGGTGAATTGTTGGAAATGCATCTTCAGATTAAGATGGAGATTCTTTTGGATCTTGTGCCAAGCAAGAGGTGAATGTGAATTTAACAGAGAAGTTTCTAATTTGAGTGAATAGATTTTTGATCAGAAGGAATAGTTTGTGTTGATCATTGTTATGCTTCTCAAAATGGTGATCTTTGTGTTGGTTTTAACCCTTTGAACCCTGGCGGCCGGTTTACTAGCTGCTATTTAAACCTGCATATACCTGACCGGCCGTTTTACCAGCACCGATTTAAACCTCCATATACCTGACCGGCCGGTTTACCAGCTCCTATTTAAACCTGCATATACCTGACCGGCCGTTTTACCAGCTCCTATTTAAACCTCCATATACCTGACCGGCCAGTTTACCAGCTCCTATTTAAACCTCCATATGCCTGACCGGCCGGTTTACCAGCTCCTATTTAAACCTCCATATACCTGACCGGCCGGTTTACCAGCTCCTATTTAAACCTACATATGCCTGACCGGTCAGTTTACCAGCTCCTATTTAAACCTGCATATACCTGACCGGCCGTTTTACCAGCTCCTATTTAAACCTGCATATTCCTGAGCGGCCGTTTTACCAGCTCCTATTTAAACCTCCATATACCTGACCGGCCGTTTTACCAGCTCCTATTTAAACCTCCATATACCTGACCGGCCGGTTTACCAGCTCCTATTTAAACCTGCATATACCTGACCGGCCGTTTTACCAGCTCCTATTAAAACCTCCATATACCTGAGCGGCCGGTTTACCAGTTCCTATTTAAACCTGCATATACCTGAGCGGCTGTTTTACCAGCTCCTATTTGAACCTGCAAATACCTGAGTGGCCGGTTTACCATCCGCTATTCAAACCTCCATATACCTGAGCGGCCGTTTTACCATCTCCTTTTTAAATCTGCATATACCTGACCAGCTGTTTTACCAGCTCCTATTTAAACCTCCATATACCTGACCGGCTGGTTTACCAGCTCCTATTTAAACCTCCATAGACCTGAGCAGCTGTTTTAGCAGCTCCTATTTAAACCTGCATATACCTGAGCGGCCGGTTTACCAGCTCCGAGTTAAACCTCCATATACCTGAGCGGCCGGTTTACCAGCTCCGAGTTAAACCTCCATATACCTGAGCAGCCGGTTTAGCAGCTTATATTTAAACCTCCATATACCTGAGCGGCTGTTTTACCAGCTCCTATTTAAATCTGCATATACCTGACCGGCTGTTTTACCGGCTCCTATTTAAACCTCCATATACCTGACCGGCCGGTTTACCAGCTCCTATTTAAACCTGCATATACCTAAGCGGCCGGTTTACCAGCTCCTATTTAAATCTGCATATGCCTGACCGGAAGTTTTTCCAGTTCCCATTTAAACCTCCATATACCTGACCGGCCGGTTTACCAGCTCCTATTTAAACCTGCATATACCTAAGCGGCCGGTTTACCAGCTGCTATTCAAACCTCCATAGACCTGAGCGGCCGTTTTACCAGCTCCTATTTAAATCTCCATATACCTGAGCGGCCGGTTTACCAGCTCATATTTAAACCTGCATATACCTGAGCGGCCAGTTTACCAGCTCCTATTTAAACCTCCATATACCTGAGCGGCCGGTTTACGAGCTGCTATTTAAACCTCCATATACCTGAGCGGCCGGTTTACGAGCTCCTATTCAAACCTCCTTATACCTGAGCGGCCGATTTACCAGCACATATTTAAACCTGCATATACCTGAGCGGCCGGTTGACCAGCTCCTATTTAAACCTCCATATACCTGAGCGGCCGGTTTACGAGCTGCTATTTAAACCTCCATATACCTGAGCGGCCGGTTTACGAGCTCCTATTCAAACCTCCTTATACCTGAGCGGCCGATTTACCAGCACATATTTAAACCTGCATATACCTGAGCGGCCGGTTTACTAACTCCTATTTAAACCTGCATATACCTGAGCGGCCGGTTTACCAGCTCCTATTCAAACCTCCATATACCTGAGCGGCCGTTTTACCAGCTCCTATTTAAATCTGCAGAAACCTGACCAGCTGTTTTACCAGCTCCGATTTAAACCTCCATATACCTGACCGGCCGGTTTACCAGCTCCTATTTAAACCCGTATATACCTGAATGGCCGGTTTACCAGCTCCTATTTAAACCTCCATATACCTGAGCGGCCGGTTTTCCAGCTCATATTTAAACCTCCAAATACCTGAGCGGCCGGTTTACCAGCTCCTATTTAAACCTGCATATACCTGAACGGCCGGTTTAACAGCTCCTATTTAAACCTCCATATACCTGAGCGACCGGTTTACCAGCTCCTATTTAAACCTCCATATACCTGTGCGGCCGGTTTACCAGCTTATATTTAAACCTCCATATACATGACCGGTTGGTTTATCAGCTCCTATTCAAACCTCCATATACCTGACCGGCCGGTTTACCAGCTCCTATGTAAACCTCCATATACATGACCGGTTGGTTTATCAGCTCCTATTCAAACCTCCATATACCTGAGCGGCCGTTTTACCAGCTACTATTTAAATCTGCAGAAACCTGACCGGCTGTTTTACCAGCTCCGATTTAAACCTCCATATACCTGACCGGCCGGTTTACCAGCTCCTATTTAAACCTCCATATACCTGAGCGGCTGGTTTTCCAGCTCATATTTAAACCTCCAAACAACTGAGCGGCCGGTTTACCAGCTCCTATTTAAACCTGCATATACCTGAACGGCCGGTTTAACAGCTCCTATTTAAACCTCCATATACCTGAGCGACCGGTTTACCAGCTCCTATTTAAACCTCCATATACCTGAGCGGCCGGTTTACCAGCTTATATTTAAACCTCCAAATGCCTGACGGGCGTTTTACCAGCTCCTATTTAAACCTCCATATACCTGACCGGCCGGTTTACCAGCTCCTATTTAAACCTCCATATACATGACCGGTTGGTTTATCAGCTGCTATTTAAACCTCCATATACCTGAGTGACCGGTTTACCAGCTGCGATTCAAACCTCCACATACCTGAGCGACCGGTTTACCAGTTCCTATTTAAACCTGCATATACCTGAGCAGCCGGTTTGCCAGCTCCTATTTAAACCTCCATATACGTTAGCAGCCGGTTTACCAGCCCCTATTTAAACCTGCATATACCTGAGCGGCCGGTTTACCAGCTCCTAGTTAAACCTCCGTATACCTGAGCGGCCGGTTTACCAGCCGCTATTCAAACCTCCATATACCTGAGCGGCCGTTTTACCAGCTCCTATTTAAACCTCCATATACCTGACCGGCCGGTTTACCAGCTCCCATTTAAACCTCCATATAGCTGAGTGGCCGGTTTACCAGCTCCGATTGAAATCTGCATATACCTGACCGGATGTTTTACCAGCTTCTATTTAAACCTCCATATACCTGACCGGCCGGTTTACCAGCTCCTATTTAAACCTCCATATACCTGAGCGGCCGGTTTACCAGCTGCTATTTAAACCTCCAGATACCTGAGCGGCCGTTTTACAGGCTGCTATCCAAACCTCCTTATACCTGAGCGGCCGATTTACCAGCTCATATTTAAACCTGCATATACCTGAGCGGCCGGTTTACCAGCTCCCATTTATACCTGCATATACCTGAGCGGCCTGTTGACCAGCTCCTATTTAAACCTGCATATACCTGAGTGGCCAGTTTACCAGCTCCTATTTAAACCTGCATATACCTGAGTGGCCATTTTACCAGCTCCTATTTAAACCTGCATATACCTGAGCGGCCGGTTTACCAGCGCCGAGTGAAACCTCCATATACCTGAGCGGCCAGTTTACCAGCTGCTATTCAAACCTCCATACACCTGAGCAGCCGGTTTACCAGCTGCTATTCAAACCTCCATATACCTGAGCGGCCGGTTTACCAGCTGCTATTAAAACCTCCTTATACCTGAGCAGCCGGTTTACCAGCTGCTATTCAAACCTCCATATACCTGAGCGGCCGGTTTACCAGCTCCTATTTAAACCTCCATAAACCTGAGCGGCCGGTTTTCCAGCTCCTATTGAAACCTCCATATACCTGAGTGGCCATTTTACCAGCTCCGATTCAAACCTCCTTAGACCTGAGCAGCCGTTTTACCAACTCCGATTAAAACCTGCATATACCTGAGTGGCTGGTTTACCAGCTGCTAGTGAAACCTCCATATACCTGAGTGGCCGGTTTACCAGCTCCTATTCAAACCTCCATATTCCTGAGCGGCCGGTTTACCAGCTCCTATTTAAACCTCCATATACCTGAGCGGCCGTTTTACCAGCTCCTATTTCAACCTCCATATACCTGAGCGACCGGTTTACCAGGTCATATTTAAACCTCCATATACCTGAGCGGCCGGTTTACCAGCTCCTATTTAAACCTGTATATACCAGAGCGGCCGGTTTACCAGCTCCTATTTAAACCTGTTTATACCTGAGCGGCCGGTTTACCAGCTCCTATTTAAACCTCCATATACCTGAGCGACCGGTTTACCAGCTCCTATTTCAACCTCCATATACCTGAGCGGCCGGTTTACCAGCTCCTATTTAAACCTCCATATACCTGAGCGGCCAGTTTACCAGCTCCTATTTAAACCTCCATATACCTGAGCGGCCGGTTTACCAGCTCCTATTTAAACCTGTATATACCTGAGCGGCCGGTTTACCAGCTCCTATTTAAACCTGTTTATACCTGAGCGGCCGGTTTACCAGCTCCTATTTAAACCTCCATATACCTGAGCGGCTGTTTTACCAGCTCCTATTTAAACCTGCATATACCTGAGCAGCCGGTTTAGCAGCTCCTATTTAAACCTGTTTATACCTGAGCGGCCGGTTTACCAGCTCCTATTTAATCCTCCATATACCTGCGCGGCTGTTTTACCAGCTCCTATTTAAACCTCCATATTCCTGATCGGCCGGTTTACCAGCTCCTATTTAAACCTGTATATACCTGAGCAGCTGGTTTACCAGCTCCTATTTAAACCTCCATATACCTGAGCGGCTGTTTTACCAGCTCCTATTTAAACCTCCATATACCTGAGCGGCTGGTTTACCAGCTCCTATTTAAACCTGTATATCCCTGAGCGGCCGGTTTACCAGCTCCTATTTAAACTTCCATATACCTGAGCAGCTGTTTTACCAGCTCCTATTTAAACCTGCATATACCTGAGCGGCCAGTTTACCAGCTCCGAGTTAAACCTCCATATACCTGAGCGGCCGGTTTACCAGCCGCTATTCAAACCTCCATATACCTGAGCGGCCGGTTTACCTGCTCCTCTTTAAATCTGCATATACCTGACCGGATGTTTTACCAGCTCCTATTTAAACCTCCATATACCTGACCGGCCGGTTTACCAGCTCCTATTTATACCTGCATATACTTGAGCGGCCGGTTTACCAGCTCCTATTTAAACCTCCATATACCTGAGCAGCCGTTTTACCGGCTGCTATTCAAACCTCCATGTACCTGAGCGGCTGGTTTACCAGCTCATATTTAAACCTGCATATACCTGAGCGGCCATTTTACAGGCTGCTATTCAAACCTCCTTATACCTGAGCGGCCGATTTACGAGCTCATATTTAAACCTGCATATATCTGAGCGGCCAGTTTACCAGCTCCTATTCAATCCTCCATATACCTGAGCGGCCATTTTACCAGCTCCTATTTAAACCTGCATATACCTGAGCGGCCGGTTTATCAGCTCCTAGTTAAACCTCCATATACCTGAGCGGCCGGTTTACCAGCTGCTATTCAAACCTCCATAAACCTGAGTGGCCGGCTTTCCAGCTGCTATTCAAACCTCCATATACCTGAGTGGCCAGTTTACCAGCTCCTATTCAAACCTCCATATACCTAAGCAGCCATTTTACCAACTCCTATTTAAACCTGCATATACCTGAGTGGCTGGTTTACCAGCTGCTATTTAAACCTCCATGTACCTGAGCGGCCGTTTTTCCAGCTCCTATTCAAACCTCCATATTCCTGAGCGGCCATTTTACCAGCTCCTATTTAAACCTCCATATACCTGAGCGACCGGTTTACCAGCTGCTATTCAAACCTCCATATACCTGAGCAGCCAGTTCACTAGCTGCTATTTACACCTCCATATACCTGAGCAGCCGGTTTACAAGCTCCTATTCAAACCTCCATATACCTGAGCAGCCAGTTTACCAGCTGCTATTCAAACCTCCATATACCTGAGCGACCAGTTTACCAGCTGCTATTCAAACCTCCATATACCTGCGCAGCCGGTTTACCAGCTCCTATTCAAACCTCCATATACCTGAGCGACCAGTTTACCAGCTGCTATTCAAACCTCCATATACCTGAGCAGCCGGTTTACCAGCTCCTATTCAAACCTCCATATACCTGAGCGACCAGTTTACCAGCTCCTATTCAAACCTCCATATACCTGAGCAGCCAGTTCACTAGCTGATATTTACACCTCCATATACCTGAGCAGCCGGTTTACCAGCTCCTATTCAAACCTCCATATACCTAAGCAGCCATTTTACCAACTCCTATTTAAACCTGCATATACCTGAGTGGCTGGTTTACCAGCTGCTATTTAAACCTCCATATACCTGAGCGGCCGTTTTTCCAGCTCCTATTCAAACCTCCATATTCCTGAGCGGCCATTTTACCAGCTCCTATTTAAACCTCCATATACCTGAGCGACCGGTTTACCAGCTGCTATTCAAACCTCCATATACCTGAGCAGCCAGTTCACTAGCTGCTATTTACACCTCCATATACCTGAGCAGCCGGTTTACAAGCTCCTATTCAAACCTCCATATACCTGAGCAGCCAGTTTACCAGCTGCTATTCAAACCTCCATATACCTGAGCGACCAGTTTACCAGCTGCTATTCAAACCTCCCTATACCTGCGCAGCCGGTTTACCAGCTGCTATTCAAACCTCCATATACCTGAGCAGCCGGTTTACCAGCTCCTATTCAAACCTCCATATACCTGAGCGACCAGTTTATCAGCTCCTATTCAAACCTCCATATACCTGAGCAGCCAGTTCACTAGCTGATATTTACACCTCCATATACCTGAGCAGCCGGTTTACCAGCTCCTATTCAAACCTCCATATACCTGAGCAGCCAGTTCACTAGCTGCTATTCAAGCCTCTATATACCCTCGCGGCCGTTTTACCATCCGCTATTAAAACCTTCATACAGTATACCCGAGCAGCCAGATTTTTCTGTGGTAGCCCAGGGTGGTAGAGCCGAAAGTCCAAGGAGCTCAAGGTTCAAAGGTGTTAATGTATCGGAACATTCTCCTTTTCGAAGTAGTTGCCAGGTGCAAGATGAAGGAAAGTTCTCCCACAAGTATTGGCATGGATTGTCCTCCTGAGGTGCTGCTGTTTCACTCCAATACAGCTCGAGTCACTTTGGGCTGGTGATGTGTAAAATTCTGTTCCATCACACCAAGTATAACTTGTTGACGTACATTGAAACTACACCCGTTGACAACTTCTGTCAAGAGTCAACACACGATTTAATTCAACGAGAAATCCCAGTCCTTGGAGTCAGGAAGGCAAGCAGAAGAATTTTTTTTTTAGAAAGGAGGTGATCTTTTTCGATTTCGACCAAACACTCAAAAAGAAAGAAAATAGACAGTCATGTGTTGAGAATGTTCGACATAGGGAGAATTTTTTTTTCAATGTGATGGTTTTTTTAATACAGGTATCAATGTTACTGGAAGCCTGGTGTTGGCTTCTCGGTTAGGGTGGCTGGCTTGGGATCTTAGGGTCCTGAATTCGAGCCTCGTTGGCCGCTGAATTAACACCAGATGGGGTTGACTCAACCTGTCACCTTTCTGAGGTCGGCGAAATGAGTACCGGTGTATTAGCAATGCGGCAATGCATCAGCAGCATAGATGTGCCTTCAACCAATGATGCAACCAGCAGCCACAGGCTGCAAATGAAGAAGTAGAATGTTATTGGAAAGCCTGGTGTTGGCTTAAGAGTCAAGGTGGCTGGCTGAAGGTGGCTCAATCAGCTTGCAGGAGTCGACCTTATTGGTTATCTGCCTTGTAGTCACAAGGTCTTTCTTCACAGCTGCACAAGTACATCCTGAGTCTTGCAGTACTGTCACTCTCTCTGATCCCATGTGGCCTTCATCCATGGTGATGTTGCCATTGGTAATGCCAGTTTTGGATTCCTCACAACTGCTGAAGACAATAGGTGTTGATTGAAATCCTCCTTTGTTCACCGAGATCCCTTCAGGACACTTTGGCACAGCTGACACTGACTGCTCTATCAGCTCTGCTCCGCACATAACATCTTTCCTCTGTAAGTCGTGCACTGCACCGGATGCCTTCTGTTGTGACCTCATCTGAGCTGCCATCCTCAATCGACATTCAGCCATTATGTGTCCTTTCTTGTAACAATAGAAGCATTCCCTCTCGTTTCTACTGAATTGGGGGCTTTGGAGGCTGAGTATCGGTCAGTCTTGCGCAGCAAACTGTCCGACCTTGGTTTTATTTTGACATCCTTCTTCTTGACTGTCCTCCCAGTAAAACACCCTCAGGTCAGGTCAGGTATGGGAGCATGTGCCAGAACAGTACGTCGCTGCGTCCACTTTCCGCCGGTACTCCAGGGGCCTCCGTCTGGCCATCCCCCAGGCAGATGCCAGGCCCATCCCCATCTCCTTGAGATGATGGTCAACCTGTTGCAACCATGAGGCATGTGGTCGACCCACTGGCCTCCTCCACTCATGAGACTCCCTCGCTGAGAGAATCTGGTGAGCAGGATCAGAGTCAGGAAAACGAGCCACATGTCCATACAGCCGCAACTGACGCTCACGGACTATGCAGGTAACAAATCTCATCCGAGTCTCTCTCAGCAACCGCTCGTTGGACACAAAATCCGACCAGCGATAGCCAAAGATTCTCCGAAGAGACCTGGTACCAAAGGAATTAAGTCTCCATCTCAGATCCTTGGTCAGAGTCCAAGTCTCGCACCCATAGAGCAAGACTGGAAGTACCAAGGACCTGAAGACTCGGACTTTCGTTCTCCCGCACAGGTACCGGCAGCGCCACACCCCATGATCCAGTGAATCCATGACTCCCCAGGCCCGACCCAGACATCTATTGACCTCTGACTCGCAGCCAGCAGAGACATGAATATCACTGCCAAGGTAAGTGAATCTCTCCACGACCTCAACATCCTCACCACAAACAGATACAGACAGGACAGCAGCATCCAAGATGTCACCAAAAGCCTGGACTTAGTTTTTACCCAAGAAACCCATAATCCCAACGGCTCCGACTCCTCATTCAGCACCTCGAGGGCCCCCAAGAGGATGTCTAAAGTCTCCGCAAAGATGACTGCATCATCTGCAAAGTCAAGGTCCGAGATCTTGACATTCCCAAATGACACACCGCAACTTGATCTCTCCGACATCCTCCCTAAAATCCAGTCCATACAAGTGCTGAAAAGTGTGGGGGCAAGTACACATCCCTGACGAACTCCAGTAACAACTGGAAATAAGTCAGAGATGGTACCACCACACTTCACAGCACTCTCAGTACCAGAGTAGAGTTCAGACATCAGATCGATCAGTTTTGGTGGCACCCCACGAAGACCAAGAATCCTCCAGAGGACATCCCGATTCACTGAATCGAACGCTTTACAGAGATCAACATAGTCTGCAAGCAGCCCCTGCCGAAACTCTCGTCTGCGTTCGGTGAGGACACGAAGTGCAAGGATACGGTCAATCGTTGACCTCTTTGGTGTAAAGCCTGACTGCTCTGGACGCTGGTGCTCAAGCAGATGGTGGCGAACCCTATCAAGTATTATCCGAGCAAAGACCTTGCCCGGCACTGAGAGCAGCGTCACCCCTCGGTAGTTGTTGCAGTCTTGGCGATCACCCTTCCCTTTCCAGAGAGGGACAACAAGGCCCCTCTTCCAGTCAGTTGGGATGATGCCTGTGTTCCAGGCAGAGCACAAAACTGCATGCAACGACACGAGTGCAGCATTTCCACCAGCCTTGAGAAGTTCGGCATGGATGCCACAGATCCCTGGAGCTTTGCCCCGTTTCAAATGGTTCACCGCAGCCCGTGTTTCCACAAGCGAAGGTGGACCACAGTTGATTCGAGGGTCAGCAACAGGGATTGTAACACCCTTGACGTCCAACTCGACAGTTGGTGGATCAGCCTGGTACAACCGCTCAAAGTAATCGGCCCAGCGAGCCTTCACTTCAGACTCCTCTGTCAAGAGTCTACCACTCTCTGATCGAACTGTAGTGCTCCGAGGGATGGGCTTGGATGAACGTAATGCGCGAATTCCCCTGTAAGCGGGACGAGAATCACCTGTCCACAGGTGATGCTCTACCCCCTCCCAGATTCCTCGCACATAGGCCTCCTTGTCCACCCTCAGTGCACGTACAGTTTTACGCCTCAGCTCCCTGAACAGCTCAGCTCTGCCATTCAGCCTGGCCCTGCGACTCTGGTCAATGGTATCCAGTGTCCCTTGAGAGACAAAATTCTTCTTTGCCCTGCGGTGAGCTCCAAGGCATCCACCGGCAACATCAAGGATGGTGGTCTTGAAGGCGCTCCACAACTCTTCAGGACCCCCCAAAGCACCCAGACCCCCCAAGTGTCCACTCAGCCTGTTCGCAAACTCCTCAGCTACTCTCTCATCCCTGAGCCTGGCAACATCCAGCCTCGGCTGGGATGGTACCATTCTCCAGGATTTAAGGTGCAGCTTTAGAGTTGCTACAACAAGCCTGTGGTCAGTATTGAGGAACTGAGCACTCCGGTAGACCCTGCAGTTCTGGATCATCCTCCAACGACCGTCAATGAGGACATGGTCAATCTCCTTTGCCACACCACCAGCGTTGGAATACCAAGTCCAGCGATGAGCTTGTGGGCGCTGAAACCATGAATCAGCCACCCTAAGTCCATGAGTTCAGCCAATGTTGTCGTTACTTCCGTTGTCTGAGGCATTCTCTCATGTATGAACAGGGCCATCTCCTTAGAACATACACTGAGGAACCGTTCACGAACCAACGAGTCAGTTCATGCTTCAAAGCTGAGTTCACACTTTGCCATCAGAGTCCATTGTGTGTAGCACCTTCTCAAATGTGTCATGAACTGAAACACAGCTTTAATCTTCGTCAGGTTTAATTTCTCTGAATCTCCAGCGATATCTCTCCTCCGTAAGTTCATACCTCTTTAACAAGGCTACTTTCAAGTGATCATAGTCGTGAGCATTCCCTGAGGACATACTGGTATACACCTGGAGTGCTTTGCCTGTCAGAAAGGGGCTGAAACTAATCACCCAGTCCTCTCTGTTCCAATGTTGACTCTCAGCGAAACGCTCGAATCTCTTATGGTACGCGTCTATGACATGACTCGTACATCACCAGTGTCAGGTGTGGTGCAAGCACGTGCATCCGCTTCAATCTCCAACTGTATTCTTGCCAATTCAATCTTCATTTGCATTTCCTCCTTCATACGTGCGGCTTCCTGAGCGCTTTCATGTTCCGCCTCCTCTTTACGTGCACGTTGATCACGCTCCAGCTCCTCTTTCCATGCTGATCCCTCACGCTCCGCCTCTTCTTTGCGTGCACGTTCCTCACGCACTGTTTGTCTTTCCTCACATTCACGAGCCTATCTTCCTTTGCAGCTGCTTGCTGTTCTTTAACTCATGCCATTAGTGTCTCTCCCTTCAGTCCAAGCCGCTCGCCTTGCTCAATCCACTTGTCAAACTCCATGGCAGATGGATTAGTGGTCCATTTGCACTCAGATAACAACTGAAGCACTTTGGCTTACGCATAGTCTTCTTCGTCTGCTGCCTCTGTGACACCGTAAAGCCTTTTACCAGTGACAGATCCTGTCACAGTCACCAAATGCTCAGTTTACACACCTTGGGGTTTCCTTGTGTTGTTTGTGGTGCCGAACCCAGCTTGTTCTCTAATGACTGCAACCCAAGGTTTGCACTTCATGAATCTGAACGATCATACAGGTTGTCGGCTACCAATCAAATGGATCTTTGTCAGTTGGGGTCTGTGACTTCTGAGTGACGTTACAATTACGATATCAACAGCGTAACGTTTTTACAGATACAAAGTTGAATGTATCTGAGACAAAGTCAAATTAGGAAGTTCACCATGACATACAATGCAATGTCCAACTCTGATTCCCACGTTGTTTTGTTTCCGCCAAGTGTGGCCCATTCTGGATGATTGAAGATCTCAAAGGAATTCTTTCCCAGTATTAATGAGTTACAATCAACCTGATTTTAATCGGCTCCATGCTTTAACAACCGCGATGGATATTAATATCTCGTTCACTCATCGAGAATGGAACGATCAAAACTCACGGCTCATCACATATCACCCATCTCTTTACACCTTCCTCTCGCGGGTTTATATAGTATCACAGAACAATCCCGTGCCTTCCAGCAAATGCCATTCGCGTCTACAATGGAAGTTTCATCTGAGAATGTTCCAGCATCTTCACAAATCTCACCATGCAATTTACAGTACAATACTGCCATCTACTCTCAAAATTAGCTCATTACACCAAGCAGTTATTAATATTACAATTGACTGGTTAGTGCTAATCGAAACTTACAACATGTAACCATCCATTTTAATCTTTCATTTATAGGCATTTACTAATGCTTATCTACAAATACCACAACATCTATATTTTAACTGACAGACAGGTGACAATAAAGAAGCCATTACTGAAAAAGAAACATCTAAAAGCTCATATGGCATTTACAAAAAAGCATCTTAATGATAACTGCAGGCATGTGGAGAGGCATGTTTTTGTCAGACGAGACATGAATTGAACTTTTTCGTCTAAATTCAAAGCGTTCCATCTGGCGGAAGTCTAACACTGCACATCACCACCAAGTCAACACCATCCCGACTGTCAAGCATGGTGGTGGCAGCATCATGTTATGGGGATGCTTTTCATCAGCAGGGACTGGCAAGCTTGACAGGATAGAAGGGACAATGGGCGGCCTTGTTAAGAATGAATGTTAAGAATAGCGCTTTCCCTATAGGGGTTATTAAGTAATTAAATGCACTGGGTTGAGTCGCTCATGCTCCCTGTCAACTCTTTTGGAGAATAGAGACATCAGCACAGGTTGACTTGTGCCGTGACGGCTGTCATCACAGGGCGTGCATGTTTTGCTGCCCTGACGTTCAATGTGTGCTATGTACACCTGCATTCAGGAACACATGCCAAATTCTCCCATTCCCCTTTATTGTTTAAACCCCCACAAAGTTTTTGTTTGTCTGTCCATCTGTATGGATGTCTACCCTGTCATGTAATTTATTGCCATCTACCCCTGCACTGTATTTCGTTTCCCGAATCCCCGTTTATTCCCCTCCATCCAAAATGACTGGCAATCGAACCAAGGCAGGACCCAGCCTCCCTGAAATGATTGTCCCATTCCCTGGCTTTGTGCCATGAACATTGTTGGACATTTGTGGTTCGTCTCAGGAGCATGGGGGTAGAAGGGATTCCTCCATGTTAAGTGCGGAGCTCTGTTCATGACGACAGCTGGAAGGACCAAATGACTGCATGTCCGACCGGGTGGCAGAATTGGTGGGGCTGCACGGGAACCCTCTAATTGCTGGCATGGGTCCGGCTTGTGGGGTCTGACATGGCCCAATGGCTGCTCCCAGATGGCCTCGGGGCATCTGATGCGCGGCTCTCCGGCCCCGCCTGCCCCCAGGGCTATAAAGCTGCCCTTGGCACACTGACACACTCTCTCTCTCTCTCTCTCTCTCTCTCTCTCTCTCTCTCTCTCTCTCTCTCTCTCTCTCTCTCTCTCTCTCTCTCTCTCTCTCTCTCTCTCTCTCTCTCTCTCTCTCTCTCTCTCTCTCTCTCTCTCTCTCTCTCTCTATTGTCAACCCCGAGCTACCTTGACCCTGGTTGCCACGTTCTCTTTCTTATTTTGCCTCAAGCTATTGGGGTCCTGGTTGTGGCAAGCGCTCATTCTCTCTCTGCCTGGGTTGTCACACTCGTTTCTTCCATTGTTCTGAATGTGTTGATTCATGCTCCTGATGGAGCTGGTGGACCCTCGCTGATGGAGAGCGGTACCAAGTTGGTGAGGGTCACGGTGATGTACATACCAGTCCAAATTTGTCTCCCCATGTGTGTGTGGTCTGATGGGAACCCTGTTTTGTTAGCCATGTGGTAAGGCATAGGTTAAGTCTGCAACTTGTATATTTGCTTTCCATTCTTTATAAATACACACCTTGATTACACTCTTTTTATTGCATTTCCCCTTTTCCTGACCCGGTTTCCCTTCGACGCTATTAAAACCCTTAAGTTCCCCTCCTTCATTCCCATACCCCTCATCGCTCATTGCATATAAATTATTATTGTTATATTTCCAATCTACCCTTGGTTGTCCTTTCTTCCATTGGTCTAGCAATGTCCGAATGTAGATTAGCCGGAGTTTTTAATTCCCCACTGACGGGCTCTCATATCAGTCCAGCATTATGCTCGCAGAAAGCTCGGCCGCATTAATCACGATCCAATAAGGATAATTGCTGAGGGCGAGATTCCCTGATAAGAAGATTAGGTGTTCTTCGGTAAATGGTGTCAGACGGAGGACCCTCAGTCACATCGTCAAGCTATTGGGGATCATGGTCATTTAGTAACCTGCCGTGACACAAAGTTTTTTTTTTTTTTTTTTTTTTTTTTTTTGTGTGTGTGCGCCGGCCTGTGATTCCCGGTTGGAGACCAGAACTGGGCACATTTCTAAAATAATTTATTCACAATCAACTTACAAAAGAAGGACACAGAGTAGACTTTCGCAGGAATAAAACAGGTAAGATTTACAATGATCAAATAAAAACACTTACGCAATTCTACTTAAAGATGGCACCACACACTCATACGCACACTCAGACGAAAATAAACCCAGATTTATGGTAAAGGGACCTCCGCAGCCAGAGAGGGAGGTGAGCTGAGGTCGCAGTTTTTTCGGGTACCTGAAAGTTGGAGGGAAGGGATGCTCCGTGGTGCGGCACCCGTCAATGGTCGTGCGGCTCGGTTCACGGCCACACGCGTGGAGACCATGTCTGCGAAGGAGCCCGGGTCGAGTCGAGTGGAGTCCGAGGCGGCGATCAGGGCTGCAGACAGGACCCAACGAGAGACCCGGTCAAGGTCGGGTCGAGGTCTTCCCAGCTCTCTCACACTCAAAACAAACGACCCCTAAAGAGCGTAACCACTCTATGACCTTCCTCCTTTCTTTCGCGACCAGCCGACGAATTCTCACTCCAACGCTCTTCACTCCAACGCTCTTCACTCCAACGCTCCTCACTCCAACGCTCCTCACTCCAACGCTCCTCACTCCAACGCTCCTCACTCCAACGCTCCTCACTCCAACGCTCCTCACTCCAACGCTCCTCACTCCAACGCTCCTCACTCCAATGCTCTTCGTTCTCAGGGTTGCTTCGTAATTTATAGATCTCCCTCAGTGGGGATGGGACTCCCTCAGTCCCCCTCAGTCAGATCTCCCTCAGTGGTGAAGCTGATGTCACTGTCCGCCCTGATTGGATGGGGCTTCCATGGGTCCGCCCTTTCTGGTCGGGGTTTCAGCCATGCCGGGAAGCCCGCCCACTCCACGCGTGTCCTGACTCACCAAAAAGGTATTGCACAAAGATTTTTGCCTCAGAAAGCGAGAAGAAGGTACTGTGGTTCAAAATGGAGGAGATATCAAGATTTATTAATCGAACTAAAAAAACATTGCAACTTACCCCAGTGTCTTCCCACTACACACAAGGTAGGGATCTATCCACACATATACTTAATGGCATAACTAACTTCGGGACAACTGTATGTTTGTATGCATACGGTTCCTAGAACCGTAACAATATGTATATGTACATGTGTATATGTATATGTACTGTATGTGTATATATATATATATATATATATATATATATATATATATATATATATATATATATATATATATATATATATATATATATATATATATATATATATATACACAATGTCGTTTTCGTACACTTTTCCCTCAACATACCTTTGTGTTTTGTGTGATGAATATTAAGCTGTCGACTCTTGAAAACATGTTCTCGTGACCATTCAAAATGTCAAAGATTTGAGGTGTCAAGATTTATTTTAAAATCTCACCAATTTTTTTTTTAATTTATAAAATCATGGAATAATTTGAACATCGTGCTTTGATTTGTTGGAGACCAGAATGAATTTATTTGAACATCGTGCTTTGATTTGTTGGAGACCAGAATGAATTTACATCTGTCATGTTGTTTTCTCTGTCACTGAGCAACTTCACATTCCCTGGATGATTGCCAGTCTCGGCCAAGAGCGTTCGATAACAGGTTAATCAACTCCTCGTCAAGGATACCTTTGGCAGAGTTTGTCAATCGATAAGGAAGGGTCCCCATGTCTGCTTTTATTGAGGTGAGAAAATATTCCATTTTGAAAGGTCTCGTAAGGACAAAATATCAGGCTCAATTGACCATTCAATGTGTGGCATATCTACAATAAACAGTTGAGATGATAATGGTTCCTAAATTTTAAAATATACTTGGGAATTTCATGTGACAATTCCTCTGTGCTTGTGGAATTGCTTTTGGCCTGGCAGTATATCCTACATTGATGTGCACTCGCCTATGAGCCATCTCACCTGGGTTAGAATCAGACCCTGCTGTAAGCTGCTGCCCTGGTGTTTTTCATGCAGAGTGATGCATCAATGTGTGTGTGCCGTCCACTGGAAGGATGTGAGGCTGGAGGACACATCTGCCAGCACTAGTTGTTGGTGGATGTTTTGGAATCCACAGTGTCTTTCACAAAGAGTAGGCCAGTTATTGCTGGCACACTAAACAAATCACAAATTCCTGCCTCTTTAAGTCGAAAGTCAGGTCTTGTCAGCCGGTTTGGCGGTTTGTGAAAGACTTGAGCCAAAAGTTTTCCAAGGCCGACACGACAAGAGAGAGAGAGAATCATTGGTGCCGTTAAGGAAGTAGTATCGGTTACTGAACTGGTTTATTAACCTCCGCCATCTTCGAAGATGGATGGAGGTTACTGTTTTCACCCATTTCTGTTTGTTTGTTTGTTTGTTTGTGAACAGTATTATGGAAAAACTCCTTGACGGATTTCGATGAAACTTGGTGGGGGGGGGGGGGTTAGGTATGGTCCAAGGATCATGCCATTAAATTTTGGACCACCCCCCAAAAAAAATTGTTGGAGAAAAAAAAATTTTTTTTGTTGCATTTCTACATGTTTTAAGTGATTTCCAACCCCCCCCCAAAAAAATTGTTACCCCCCCAAAAAAATTGTTACCCCCCCCCGCCCAAAAAAATTGTTAGAGAATTTTTTTTTTGAATTTCTACATGTTTTAAGTGATTTCCAACCCCCCAAAAAAATTGTTACCCCCACCCCCAAATTTTTTTTTTTGCATTTATACATGTTTTAAGTGATTTCCAACCCCCCCAAAAAAAAATTAGAGAAAAAATAAATTTTTGCAACTTTTTTTTTCAACAAAATTTCGATTTTTTTTTTTTTTTTGCATTTTTACATGTTTTAAGTGATTTCCAACCCCCCCCCCCCCCAAAAAAAAAATGTTGGAGAAAAGAACTATAACTCTGTCAGCACTGTTGACATATTTAATGAATAAGATATCAGGTTCACTTGAGTGACCCAGCAGTATTGGCGGCGGAAGTTTTGCACTCTCCCGAGTGCTCCCCCTCTAGTTTACATTGGTTTTAGATAGCATTTTTTTCAGTAAACGTCAGCTCCTTTACCATGCCAATGTTTAGCTACAGGTACCTGGATGTGTAATGAGCATGATAAATGCAGTATACTAGCGGAGTATGCTTACATATTGTAAGCAATAACGAACCCTGCTTACCCATGGTCTCGGGTCACTCGCCTGCATTTGTATTTTTTTATATATTTTTTTTCATTTATTTATATTTTCATTTACGGATGCTTTCCGACAGTTCTATAATTTTTCCTGGTATATCAGCTTCGATGTCCATCAGCACACAAAATTACCAGGCTACTCTATTCTCGGGTCGCTCACCTGTATTTATTTTTTCATTTATTTATTTTCATTTATTTATATTTTCATTTACTGATGCTTTCCAATGGTTCTGTGATTTTTTTCCCGGTGTATTGGCTTCGGTGCACACAACCCGGAAGGTACCGAACATTCATATCAGTCAGTCAGTGAGTCAGTGAGGGGTTAGAATGAGCTATATATATATATATATATATATATATATATATATATATATATATATATATATATATATATATATATATATATATATATATATATATATATGTATATATATATATAATCAGTTGATTATACATTAAACCATCTAGCAAGAAAAGTAAACATCCAGAGGAAAATCTATAAGTAGAAAGTTTTGATGGTGAGTTTGCATTGCCAAGTAGATTGACAGTCTGGCCACGGCTCAGGTTGTGGATCAATGATGTACACTCACTGCCAAGGTTATGGACCCACTTTTTGGAGAGATTCTGGGCTGAAGGGTTGAAACCTCGATGAAGAACGGAGTCCAGCTGATAATCCAGGCAGTCAGTAAATCTATCAATTGCTTACAAGTTAATACATATTACTTGAGGCAAAAAAAACTATTTTAAGGTTCGTGATTAAGTTCAAGTTTCATATCCAGGGTGTTGGGGAATTTGTCACATTTACAACATTCTTTAAATGTTAATACAATGCTTAATGGATCGCTTACTGTTCAATGAATGATTAGATATGTGAAGAACAGACATGAAAAAAAATAGGTGTGTATGTGTGAGTATGTGCATGTGTGGGTGTTGGTTGTCATCTCCATATGCAGGTTCCAGAAGGTGGAACGGAGTAGTCCCTGGTCTCGAAGTATCCACCTCCATTTCAGGAAAGGAGGTCACGAATCATGGACCAACGTGTGAAGTTTTGTTCTCAAAGTTTTGTTTTCAGGGCTCTTTTGAGGATCGTCAATGAGCCCCGGATAGCTTGCAACTACAGTTCGTTTGCCGTAATATTCCCAGAGATGTTTTTTTTTAAGATTGCTGTGAAGTTCTTCGTCATCATTCTTGTTGCTTCAATGATCACTGGTACAAAAGATCTCTTCAACTTCCAGGATCTTTTCACTTCATTTTTGAGATCTTTGTATTTGGTCATTTCCTTGATTGCTGTGTTGTTTTGGCCAAAATCACTGGGAACTCACACCTCGGTTCACAATGCCTTATTTTCCTTTTTGCACCTCAGTATTATATCTTTGTTCACGATCGATGGAATCATTGTGGGTCATATGTGAGCATGACTTCCTTGTTTTCAGTGATTGATTTTGGTTCATGTTTCCATGAGGTTTTCTGAGACTGGGATATTCAAATTTCTGCAGACGTGTCGATGGAATACTTTCCATACTTTGTTGTGCCTTTGTGTGCACAGCTGTTCTGACATGAGTTTTTGTACATCCCGATAGGAGGTGGCTCATGCTTTCTGTTTCTACCTTGCAGAACCTGCACCTGTCTGATTGACTCAGTTATGCCATTTTCTTAAAGCCATTTGTGTAGTGTCCCTGGTCTTGAGCATTTATTATGATTTGAGCTGATTTCTTCTTAGCCATTCCAATGAGCCTTCTTTGTCTATTCCCAATCTGTCGAACTCTTTTCTTTTTTTTTTTAATATCTTCCTGCTCTTTTATCATTTTCCCAGTTGTTGATATATACTAGATGATAAGACCCATTCCTTCACTGATGGAAATACCAGTCTTTGCTGTGATGACGAATCAATAGGGCAAGGAGAAAAAGGATTCTTGGGAGTTCGGGGATAACCAGCGTCGCAAGTTGGTATTTGCAGTTTCGTCACTTGTGCCCACGTACCCATAAAAACAAAAAAAAAATAAAAAATAATAATTCCATCACAAACCTTCCCCCTTGTTCCCTTAATCCACCATAGTTCAATTCATTGAAATCAGTTAATCCGTTCTCAACTTATAACACGACAAACAAACAGACAGACAGACAGACAGACATGGTTCCTTTTAAATTATATATATGTATGTATATATATATATATATGTATGTATGTATGTATATATATATATATATATATATATATATATATGTTGATATTTCGTTTTATACCGGGCGTAGTGGCGTGCGCCTGTAATCCGGCTACTCGGAGGCTTAGGTTGGAGGATCGCTTGAGGACGGGAGCTCTGCACTGGGCCGTGCTATGAGAGGGTGAAGGGTAGCCCAGAATCACGGCGAAACCCAATCCTTATCCCTGTGTCGTAAGAGGCGACCAGGGTTGTGTCAGGAACGACATCCGGCGTAAAATCTGTGCCAAATCAGTATGCGGATCATAACAAATGATCCACGACCCCTAACGGGAGCAGCCGAAAGAACAACAGCAACTGTTGATATTTTGTTTTATTATATTTATATTATGTCTTTTTTACAATAGTTTTACAATAATAGTTTTACAATAGCTGTATTCATTGCTGTTTTGCTTTCGTGTGTGACATCTTCCATTCACACATGTCTCGAAGTTTTGTTGTCTGGAAATCGCACATGTCAGAGTGACATCTGTTGGACTGTCTTCATGTTTGCTTACAAATTGGATTTGGTAGTCTGTTGCACTTTTCACATATTCAGCCAGTCCAACAGATGTCACTCTGCGCACCTGGTTGAGCTTCATCAGGCCGTAACTTCTTCCTCATCTCGGTAGGTACATTCTCAGGATGCATTGGTTTTTGTCGAACATTTTGTGGATGGTGAAGAGTTTCTTTGTTTTGATATCTCGTTTATTGATTTCCACTTGTGGCCAGTTTACTATTCCACAGCTCTAATGGAATACTGGTATTGCGAGTTGGTTTATGGCTTTGATTTTGTTCCTTGGAGAAAGTTTTATGTTTTCAGGATCAGCCTCGTTCTACGCAGGTATTCTTTGGAGATTGTTCTGCACATTTGTTGGTGACATTTAAGTGGCCCTCTTCTACTCCGAGGTATATGTAAGATGTTTCTTTGTCTAGATCCTGTATTGTTGTATTTGTGCCAATTTTTATGTTGTCTGTTCTTGTTTGTCTACCTTGTACGAATGTGCACTTGGCACACTTATCTCGGCCAAATTCCATGTGAATGTCGTCTGGTCTGAGTACCGTCAATATTTCATCATTTGGTGTGAAAAGTTTTAAATCATCCATGTACAGGACATGTCACCTTTCTTGTCTTGTTGGACATTCTTTTATTTGACGTTAGGATGTGTCCATGTCTTTTCTTATTGATAAAGTTACTCAGTGGGTCCAGAGCCAGGCAAGATACGAGGGGCAAAAGGCTGTCTCGCCGGATGATGATCCTGCAACATATCTTCACCCCTGGTATTTCAATTATTTTCTTCCGTGTGCTGTAATATCAATACGGTATTCTCAAGCTCCATTGCTTTCTCAATCAGTGTGTGTGTGTGTGTGTGTGTGTGTGTGTGTGTGTGTGTGTGTGTGTGTGTGTGTGTGTGTGTGTGTGTGTGTGTGTGCGCGTGCGTGCGTGTGTGTGTGTGTGTGTGTGTGTGTGTGTGTGTGTGTGTGTGTGTGTGTGTGTGTGTGTGTGTGTGTGTGTGTGTGTGTTCGTACGAGTTGCACAAGGTCTCATCTTTTGTGATACAATCTCTCTGATGTATCATATTCTTCACAAAGCATCAGTACCCCGGAAGCAACTTCCTGAGTAAAGGTAATACTGAGTGGTGGTTTGCCATTGCCTGCCCAGCAGTAGTTAGGGCAGGAATTTGTAATTTGGTCAGGGTGTAATTTGGTCAGCTTGCCTGCTCTTCATGAAGGATGCCGTGTTTGTTAACATGCACCAATGAATGCTGGCAAATGGGACATCCGTTTAAGTTAATGTCCATCTGAGGGATCACACACACATTGATGAACCACCCTGCATGTGAATCACCAAGATGACAGTTTATAGCTGGGATGGGATTCCAACCCAGGCTAGACAGCTTTGAGGCGAGTGTGTCTACCTCGAGGCCATTCTGCGAGCCCAAGATGCAAATACATGAAACTTAACTTGGATGAATTCCTTTTGTTTGTGTCGCAATCCAGAGTTTGAAAGTTTATGAATAGTTGATCAACGTCGAAGTTCTTGGAGAATATTGTGGTGTTTTTTTTCTGGTTGTTGAGGCTGAAATATGTGGTTTTGCAAGCATTACATGGTGATCATTGAGAAAAGAAACTCTTGCAGTTGAAGTTTTTCATGATCACTCCCATCCTAAACCAAACGCACGTTCATCTCCTATCGGGATGTAAAAAACTCGTGTCAGAACAGCTGTACAGAGAAAGGCACAATAAGGTATGTAGAGTAATCCACTGGCACATCTGAAAAAAAAAATCTCAATATCCCAGTCCCAAAAAACTCAAGGAAACGTGAACCAAAATGAATCATTGAAAACAAGGAAGTAACGCTCACGTATGACCTTATGATCAAATCGAATGTGAACATAGAAAACAACAAGTCTGGAGACGACGATGGTTCACGAGCGGTATTTGACGATGTAGATTGTTTCAGAAGTCAAGGATGAGACAATGTGATAATGTTTGACCAAGTTATAAAAATGATCAACACGATGTGGTACGAGTGACAGGTTATTACCTGCAAAATGTCGAAAACCCGGTTTCGTTCAACAACTTTCAAAATTTGACCTTTTCATAACCTTTAAAGGTCACAAAACAATGTTGTGGACATTAAAATAAGGAAACAGGATATGTGCTATAGCTTATTGGAGTTAGTTCGTCGAAGAAGGTCAAAAACCCGGTTCGATTCCCACAACTTTGAAAATTTGACCTTTGTGAACTTTAAAGGTCAAAGGTCAAGGATTATGACCTTTGGTGCAAAATTTCCTCTGGAACATTCCAGGAACAATATAACGTCATATCGGCTATATGGCATTTCGCACTCATCGGATTTTCCATACTTTGATGAAATCAGCGTAAAAACAAACTTGAAGGGGGTGCCACGGGCAAGGTGTTCGAGATAGAGCAAAATGGTTTCAAGACTTTAGGTGGGGAATGACCTCAAGATTATGCATAAAAAATATTGTCATCCTAGCTCTCAAAGTTTGGGCGGTCGTACGATTTTTATGTCAAAATTCGAAATTTTCTAAGTTCGTGACCTTGTGACCGTGACCTTGGGACTAAAATGAAAAATCGAGCTCCGTGGGGCTATGCAGGTGCCATTGAGCTAACCAAATATCGAAACCCCTGTCAGATTCGACAAACCCCTCGGAGAAGATGGATTTTTATGTCAAAATCGCAATTTTCTAAGTTTGTGACCTTGTGACGAAAATGAAAAATCGAGCCCTGTGGGGCTATGCAGGTGCCATTGGGCTAACCAAATACCGAAACCCCTGTCAGATTCAACAAACCCCCTCGGAGAAGATAATTTTTTATGTCAAAATTCGCAATTTTCTAAGTTCGTGGCCTTGTGACTTTGACCTTGGGACGAAAATGAAAAATCGAGCTCCGAGGGGCTATGCAGGTGCCATTGGGCTCACCAAATACCGAAACCCTTGTCAGATTCAACAAACCCCCTTGGAGAAGATGCAAATTGAAATCTGTGTACCAAAGGACTGGAAACTTACTGGAGTAAGATATGAGACCATACACGTCAATCGGCCCTCCATCATCCTTCAGTCAACTTAACGAGTCAGCCTGCCTCAAATGGCGTACACACACACACACACACACACACACACACACACACACACACACACACACACACACACACGGAATTTTGTGGCATACCCAGGAGAAACAAGAATGGCACTCGGTGGAGTGCATACCTCGTCAGGCTGAACAGTTTACGTTTTGTATCTCACTGATAGGCTAGATCTGGATCCGGACTTGAACCAAAATCAAATCTATTCGTCCTTGTCACCCACCCAACCTGTTCACCACTTCTCATCCATCACTCAAATCAAGTTTTGTCTATCACTGTTCACCGATCACTCAGTGGTTTAGAATCAGTTAAACAATACTCCTATCTGGATCTGGATATTCAGCAAAATCTCATCAGTTTGTCCTTGTGACATACCCAACCTGTCCACCAAGTTTTGTCTGAATGTGACTATAACTCTGTGAGATATCCTGCTCACAGACAGACAAACACGCAGACAGGAGAGGTAATGATTATGAAATTTGACCAGAGCACCTGTACATAATGACCATTCATTTCATAAGCCAGGATACTATTTTAATACCACCAAGTGAGTGGTTGGGTGATTGGGGTTAGAATGGCGATACCATTGTCAGACCCTCATATGTTTAAACTCTGGACATCGTTCACACTTAACTCTCACTTCTGCCTCATCCTGTTCACCCAGACTCGTTTTGAACCTTCACTGACTTGGTCACTCATGGAAGTCCTTTTTGTTCTGCTGTTATATGGAATTTGATTTCGATTATGATCTAGATTTATTGGAGATAAATAATGATCAGAGGAAATAATTCAAATAGAGATAATTAACTTTGTATGAGGGTTTGCAGTTCTTGGGCTATTGTGAATATGTTGCTCTGATTCGTTTTAATTGCCCAACACATAATTAGCCATTAGATGACTACTTCTTCAGGGTTGCCAGGATACCCGAGGGTCTCGGAGTAGGCACACTCACCATTGAGCTGTCCAGTTTGGGTTCGAGTCTCGACCCAGCTTTTAACTGTTTTCCTGGTGTTTTGCAAGCAGGTTGATTCATCAATCCATGAGTGGTCCATTGGAAAGACGTTAATCCAGAGGACTCATCTACTTCTACCAGCTCTCGCCGTTGGTGGACGTTAAAGATTCCACTGTGTTGTTTAAGGAGCATGCGCCGGAGCAGTGCGTCGCTGCGTCCAGGGCCCTCCGTCTGGCCATCCCCCAGGTAGAGTAGCCTATTCATAAATGTTTTGGACCATAAACTTTCCCACTACAGACTCGTAGAAGTAGTAGTAGTAGTAGTAGTAGTAGTAGTAGTAGTAGTAGTAGTAGTAGATGATAGCAAGGGCATGGCAGAAATAGTTTTCTCAGACAAAATAAAATGGAAACTTTTGCGATTCATCTGTGGCTTTTATTACCTGTGATCTTACACCAGATGTTCATAAAACGTGAGTCTAGCATTCAGATGTGAAGAAGAGTTACAACACCTGTAAATGTACGCAGTGATGGATGTCGGTGTAAAATACTTGTCGAGAGCAGTTTCTACTGTAAGAAGCATTATGGATACAACTGCGCACAGTTGGATGTGTGTGTGTGTGTGTGTGTGTGTGTGTGTGTGTGTGTGTGTGTGTGTGTGTGTGTGTGTATGTGTGTGTGTGTGTGTGTGTGTGTGTGTGTGTGTGTGTGTGTGTGTGTGTGTGTGTGTGTGTGTGTGTGTGTGTGAAGATCGATGCATTTAATTTACATAAATGTACAATATATACATTTTGGAAACATTGACATTGCTGTCATTCGATGAGGACATCGGTGATTGTCTAAATGATCTACGCAATGACCATTACCCACGAGAGTTTCCAAGATTCACATTATAACCTTCAGTCATCGAAGTTATGTTCCCTATTCGTAATCATTACAAAATCGGACTTCTGATAAATTCCTTTTTAAAAACAGGACATTCTTTCTCCACCAACCCTGATCTCAGCCATCCCTCACCCATCCAGGTCTTCCAAAAACACACAATCCCCATCGTCATGCGAACTCATCCTCACTGTGCGTTTACAGAACGGCAGCTTGCAACGTCACACACTACTTATACACAAAACATCATCCTTCTTTAAGTTTGTCCAGTTGGAGCAAAACTTCCATTTGCAATAAATATCCTTTCTACAGCAGGGTGGCCTTATGAGCAAAGTGGCTCTTGTGGATGTGCTCCTTGTCAGGGCAGTTGGAATGGCAGGCGCAGCTTTTGATTACCATGAGCTTTTGCTTGAGCATCTTGCCCGAAGGACATCTGAACTCGACACTTCTTGTGACTGTGTGGTATGGCGTGCAGCAACGTCCGTCTCCACAACCACCGCAGAAGCGCAGGTGCTCCGCACGAGCGCTCAGGCAGCCGGCAACCTCCAGCTTCACCGGCCATCGAGAGCGGTAACTTTTCTTGCAGTGGTGACGAAGCTGCTGAGATGGAGGGAGAGAGACAGAGATAGAGACATTGCTCAACCTGTATGGTATTTTTTGTGCACCTGACATTGATTTGGACCTTTTGGTCGTTTGCACCAGAACATACCTCAACATTTGATTTGTTTGTTTGTTTATTTATTTGTTAGTTTTTACAGTGATCTATCATGGAAAAGCTTGTATGTATTTCACTGCAGGGCAAGGATATTAGGATACATCATCACATCTGTAGGATATGGGATTCGAACCTGGGGTCCGTGCAATTCATGGGCCATGTGTTCAGATGGCAATGAAAGAAGACCATCCTCTACTACATATATTGTCATTTCTTGTTTGTTCCTCGTTTGGCTCAAAACCCCGAGACCAATTTCCCTGAAATTCGCTGAACCAAATTATTTTTGTATGTGAAAGGTCAACTTTATAATTTATAACTTTCTATCTTTCAATGATGTTAAAACATGAAATAACGATGCTTTGGGATCACGAGCGTCGTATGTCAGGATCCCTACTCGGCAGGGAGAGGGATGCAGTTTGACTTGTGCCTGGTGCCTCAGAGTTCAAAGGTCGATTCTATGTCAGGAATCGAATCCATTGCATTTTAATATTCATATTCCATATGCAATATGGAAATTAATATAGAAAGGGTCCACTCTCTGTCGGACAACACCGAGTGAAACAAGGGGTCACATGTTCCTTATACGACCTTGAACAACGAAATTAGGCCATTTGGCCAACAAGTGGTGAGGATGCCAGATCATATCTGAAACCCACAAGTGTCAACTATAGAGGTGTATCATTAACCAGGATATATGATATGCCTCCAACCAATCACAGTTAAAGGTATATCAATGACTAGTATATATGCCGAAAGGCTTCAAAGCCACTAAGTGGATGGAACAACACTATGTTGTCCTGACGAACCCCAATAAAGGCGAAACTAGGTAGAAGCTTTGCTTTTTCATCTACTTGGTGACAGCAATTAACATTGCTGTCACCAAGTAGATGAAATGTTAATTGCTGTCATACAAGCTGAACTACCCCAGATCCGGTCACTTCGACTGAAGTAAACCATCAGGAAGATTGATGCTGCAGCAAAAAATTAACCCAGGAGTGCACCATGGCAATGTTGGGCCAAATGGCCTCATTTCCTTGTTTGAGCTCAGTTTCTACTCGGTCTCATGTTTTCTTTTTGTTCGATGATTTTTTATACACACATACAAACAGAGGATTGCGTTGCGGTGGGGTACCTGACCTGACATTGGGCACCCCCAGCATGTATGCAAAATATGTTAGAGATGGGTACAGGGGTATGCAATTGAATATAAATCAAAGAAAAGGCTTCTCTTTCTCTCTCTCTCTCACACACACACACACACACACACACACACACACACACACACACACACACACACACACACACACACACACAGACACACACACACACACACACACACACACACACACACACACACACACACACACACACACACACACACACACACACACACACACACACACACACACACACACACACACACACACACACTATATATATATATATATATATATATATATATATATATATATATATATATATATATATATATATATATATATATATATATATATATATATACACTTACATATACAATCAATTATGGCAATGTGTTGTCCACACCACGACAACTACCACTCCTGACCCAGTAATTGTCAAACCAAAGTACACTCTTACCTTGCGGATGTTCTCAGGTGGCGCCTGACAGGGTCGCACCACACATACTTGACTCTCCCTCTCAAGTCGGCAACGTGGATTGTCGTTTGAGACGCGTGTTGAGAAACCCAGACCGCAGGTGCGTGAGCAGGCACCCCACTCAGTAGAATGTGTGATGCATTGGTCTGTCTTAGGTTGTCGAGCAGCAGCCAAAGCGACTGTGGCCTCATCTCGGAATGCTGTCCACAGTGAGGGGGTTGGGGAATTGGGGGAAAGGTGGAGAAGGTTGTAAGCATATCCCAAATTATCACGTGATTGTTGTTTTTTGTTAAAGAAAATTACAAGCAGCCAGGCTGTTGAAGGTCATTCGGTTAACATGTTTGCAGCAAATTAGCGATTAGTCTTTTAGTATTAGAATATTGAGATATTCTTTTGATTTATTCAGCAAAAATGTGAGTTCAAATGTAATTGGCAGAGGATATAGTCACTATTTTTAAAGAAGGTGCACATCTTCAAAGATGAAGGCACCACCAACTATCAGAGTTGACCAGCAGGCAAGGTTCAGGTCCAGGTGGTGGTCCTTCATTTTTGAATGTGGATCTTCTCAACTTATACAACTATTTTTTTTGCAATGGTGCAGGTCTGTAGCAAAACATTACACGGAACATTCAAAAATGGCTTTTCAGAGCGAGTGCTGCAGAACACACCAGCCAAAGCTGGGCCATTTAGCGCTCGAATGGCAGGTGGGCGCACAGCCTGAGCTGCTGCTTTGGCAGTGCGTGCAGGTGGCAGTGCCAGTGGAGCACTGTCGCACACCCAAATGGCACAGCACCGGCCAGGCCGTCGCACACGGCGTGGAAAGGGACAGTCCGCCGAAGGAAGGCGCACATTTGGTGGACACCTGGGTACACATAGCACGGAGCCCTGACGACAGCTGCACAGTGCACAGCCGACTTGGAAATCTCGTCCGTCCTCGTAAAGAATTCCACGAACATTGCAGCCTTTTTGCTTCAGGTCTGTCAAATACAAAAGCCAAGAGTGCTCGTTTTTGGCCAATATAAGTTACGCATTCATGACTAACTATTGATCTGCTAACCTATACTTGGCTATCCCATCGACAATTAAAATCTTAAGCACAATCTTAACCACATTGCTCATGACTATCGCAACATCCCGACAACATTTTATGAATGGTCTGAAATGCGCGACCCGTCAGTTTCTATCAATGTGCTCCTTTCTCCTTCTAAGCTGCCCACCATCTTTTGTAGAGGTTTAGATGCCTGCGGTGGTGTTTACGAACATATGGGGTGACGTCATTCCCATGCACATGACGGTGTCTTGGCACACACTCAGGCGAGTGATGCACACCAGTCCATACTCACACACGCATTCCTTTGAGCATGGCTCACCTAACTGGCGAGGACATAACTTGCAGCAGCCGCATGGATCCACAACGGGCTGCACACCTACAGGGCAGCGCGGGGGCTGAGCAGAACACCGGCACGGAGAAGTACACAGCTGCGCAGCGGCCTGCACCCCGCACACGTGCAGCAACATGAGACTATACTCAACCAGCTCGTCACAATTGGCATTCTAAAAGGTCTCGTTACGATGAAACTCACAATTGTCCAAAATCAACGTTTAAACATTTTTCCAATTTTTTCCAAAATCAGCGTTTAAACATCTTTCCAACATTTTCCCAAAAGAAGTCAATCTTCAAATGATTAATTAGAAGAACGATTTTCATTCATCATGATCTGTCATGAAATAAGGTAAATCGATTTTAAACATCATGTGATGTTCAGTTATGTAATCTTTACCTGACATTTCATGTCAGGTGTAAAATAATCTGGTATTATTCTCCTGGGAAATTGGCGAGACGTTGTCAAAATGTTTTCCCCTTTTCAAAAGTTTCATGCCAAGAACAGAACTTGTCTTCCAGTGGAATCGGGAAACTTGCCCATCGCAGGGGGGCATAAGGGGGGGAGCAATACGCGACACCAGTGACTAGAAACTACATGAGCTATATGTAAGGACAAGTTCCGCCGGTGCAGGACAATTCCTTCACGGTTGAACGAAAACATTTCTGACCTCCTTCGCCTCTACTCATCGTTAAAGTTATGAACATCACGAAATGTAATAAACGTCACAGAATACCATATTTCACCCAAATGTTGTGCAAGCCGCGCAATAAGTTATTTTGCAAGCTTGAACTGATTAACACAAAAAGGCAATTTCAAACATCTAATGAAGCAGTTCCTTTGGGGCCATCTGAGTGAAGGTTGACTGCGGGCCAATGCTGAACACGACTTTCTTTGTGACGTCGCTCCATATTTACCAAATCGCACACATGACCTTATGTACAATACCTTTTCATAAATGCACGCATATACTGCTGTCAAAAAAAAAAAGGCTCAACAACCGTAAAAGAGTTTCTTTGTGGTGCCTTGTGTGCTTTCCTGGCCACTGCTGGCATAATGCTCCACATTCAACTTTTACGCATTTTTACAAAGTCTATCCATCGAAGTTTGTACAAACTATATGATGACCCTTTTGACTCCTGATCCAAAAGGCGAGTCGTTCGATTGTCGAGAAATGAGGTGCACACACAAACGTACACGTACGTACCATGCACGCCGTCAGCAGAAGCGTCGCCACGACGATGGGACTGCGTTCCATGTTTTTCCCGATTTCTAGTGAATGACAATATCGAGCTGAAGCCACTGGTCCCAAAACACCTGTAATGCGCGCGGTGAGCCGACACTGCCTGCGATCTCAGGCTGTGTATATATAGGCATGCGCGTACGTCTGATTGACAGGCGGCGAATGTACGGATGATAAACGCACGAATAGTCTGGCTGCGTGCTTTTGACGGCGGTTGTTGACACAGGAACACGCCTCTGAACCCAAACACATTCCGTATCCGGCCTCCCAGGTGTTTAGCCTGGCGCTTGAGTTTAGGCATATTTCACGCTGTCAAGACCCTGAAAGCGAACGACTAGTGTTATGTAGCCCTGGCAAAGCATTCCCAAAACATTTTTGTTACGCGTTTTCACCGAAAGAAAAATCGTCGTCTCTTGGCAACTTTCTTTTGCTGTTATTGATATATAAATATTTCTGATTCTGATGTGCAGGTACCATACTCTGATACAGAGCAACGGTGCTACCAAAGCAGTTGCTTGGCGAGGGTTTATATTGGGTGGTTTACCATTGCCTTCCCAGCAGTTTAGTTAGGGCACAAATTTGTACATTGATATATAAATATTTCTGATTCTGATGTGCAGGTACCATACTCTGATACAGAGCAACGGTGCTACCAAAGCAGTTGTTTGGCGAGGGTTTATATTGGATGGTTTCCCATTGCCTTCCCAACAGTTTAGTTAGGGCACAAATTTGTAATTTGTTTATTGTGCCGGCGATAGCTCGACTACTCGTCATGAAGGACACCGTGAGATCTTGAATGTCCACCAACGAATGCTGGCAGATGGGACTCCTGTTTAACGTCCATCCGAGGGACGGCACATACGTTGATGAATCACCCTGCCTGTGAAACACCGGGATGACAGTTTATAACTGGGTCGGGATTAAAACCCAGGCTCGACAGCTTGGAGAGGGGTGTGCGTACCTCAAGGCCATCCTGCCAGCCATATGTCCATGACTTTATTGGTGTATATGTACGTACACACACACACACACACCAATAAATGTAACTCCATAACTCCAAAGCCATGAAACCTTGCAGCCTGAAACTTTGCTTGCATACGAAGGAAACTC
>NC_140969.1:7362877-7372877 GCF_056783735.1 Eptatretus burgeri
CTTCAACGATGACGGGTCAATGCGCAAACCAAACAAGTCTGATCTGGCAAGTGAACTAGAATCTGTCTGTGATGAATCCATACACTGTCAAATGTTCCTGATCGACCCGACAGCACTGCGTACATCATTGATGGGATGGCGATGCTACAGTCACTGAACGAATCCTGCTTTCAAGACTTTTGATGATCTTTCAGAGCAAGTCATGAAAAAGATCTTGAGATTATTAGAGAAGAAGGACCTCAAAAATGACAATGTCGTTTGACAGGTATGACAGGGAAGACTCAAGGAAGTTGATGGAGAGCCAGTGTCGGGGTGCTCGGAAAATCACACCAAGTCATCGAATTGCTGGCCTTCAAGATGTTCCAAACTATTGTCTATTTCTGAAAGGCTCTGCAAACAAAGCTACCTTGGCTGCATGTGTGAGTGGGATGATTGCTTCCAATGCACCTGGACATCTCACTCAAAGCAAACGAAAACCCCATTGCTGCGTGGAGGGGGAGTTTGGGGTTGCTGATGGGAAAGCTGTGAAGTTGGTAAAGATCTCTGGTGTTATGATGTCACAGTATCTCTTCTCCACGCAAGAGGAAGCAGACACCAGAATTGTTCTCCATGCCATCGACTTTGCTGAAAAGCATTCTCGGATTACTGTGTGTTGTGATGATGCAGATGTTCTGATGGTTCTGCTCTTCTGCAGCAAAAGGAGTTTGTAATCTGCAGTCTCCATGCATGCTGACCAGTCTGGGGAAAATGTCACTCGGTGGAGGTATATGTATTTCGATTCATGACATTGTTGAAATCTGAGTGAGAAAGTGTCAGTTAGGGGGGCTTCAAGGTACGCACACTCGCCTCTAAGCTGTCTATCCTGTGTTTGAAACCCGACACAGCTACAAACTGTCATCCAGTGTTTTACAGTCAGGGTGATTCATCAATGTGTGTGCCGTCCTTCGGATGGGCGTTAAATAGGTGTCCTGCATTAGTTGTTGGACGTTAAAGATCCCATTGTGTCCTTCGCGAAGAGGAGGCGAGCAATCGCCGCACCGTGAATAAATTCCCAATTCCTGCCCTGACCAGCAGAGGGCATTGCATCAGCAACACAGTCACACCCTCAGCCAACAGCATATCCCTTAACTGGATGTGACACTACGAGTGGCCTGTTCAAGACTGGCAAGGACACTGCCTTCACAAAGTTAGTGGAGTGTGTCAGCAAGAACACACAACACTTGATGAGCTAAGGTTTCTATTGGCATCAACAACAGACAAAACAGCAGAACTGACGATGCATTCAAGCAACACGTCTTGAAGGCCATGTTCCAGACCTCCATCAGGTGCCAAACCCGTGCATACCACATCCAGAACCGAAGAGTCCCGTCGGCCATGGATGGACTAAAGGAGGAGATGGAACCCCAGAGCACAACATGTACGAAAAGGAATGTGCTCCGATACTAGTGAGAGATATCACCCACCTCACTTCAGAGACGAGGCAGGTACCTGTCTGCTGGCAGGTGTACCCTGCCTTGAAGGATGCTCCGCAACAGACTGTCCAAACGGTCCAACATCAGTAGATGAACACGACGATGGTGGAAATGACTGTGAGCACTGAACATGCTGATTAAATAAAATGTGATGTCATTAAAGTCGACATGCACAACAGCCAGTGCAAGAGAAAGCTGAACGGTGCAGCAATTGCTCATAAAACATGACAACAATGAGCCACAAATATTGGGGGGGGGGGGGGGGGAAACAATAAACTGTGATTTCAGTTGTCAGACATATCCTCGCATGTGATAACATGTGACCTCAATTGTTCATGAAATTTCAACAGTTACCTCTGCTTGACTACCACCAAATGAAACGATCACAACCATCCTTTTAGAGCAGTTTACTTATTTATTTTGAAAGAAAAATCATGTTTCGTTTTGTTCTGCCATATATATGTGTGTGTGTATATATGTATATATATATATATATATATATATATATATATATATATATATATATATATATATATATATATATATATATATATATATATATATATATATATGTGTGTATATTTGTATATGTGTATATATATATATAATGTATATATTATGTATATGTATGAATGGATATTAGAACAATGAATGGATCAGGCCGCAATAGCGCAAAAGGAACAGCCGAGAAAGGGGGAAACACCAACATAGGAATGAAGATCAAAAGAGGAAGACAGATAAATAATGGGTGTGGGGTGGAATGAGAGGAAGGGGAGGACGCATGGGGTGGGCAAGATGGATACCGAAGCAAATTATCATGAAGGAAAAACTGGAAATTTAGGAGGAGGTAGGAGGGGGGTTAACAAGGACAGAAAAGGTCATGGATTTGGATGGGAGATGATCTGAAATGGTGCTGAACAACTGTTTTGAAGACCTGGAGGGAAGATTGAGATTGAAGAGAATGTGGAATTTGCTTCCACAGGTGGGAAAAAAAAGAGGATCAACTGAGTGGAGGTCAGCAGTGATTCTGGACTTTGGTAGTTTCATGAGAAGGGGGTTTCCGGTGGACCGAACGTGCCCTGCAGAAACCTGGAGAGGACAAAGCACGGAAGGAGCAGAGGGTACAAAACCAGAAACTAGGTGGTATAAGAAAGAGAGACCACCGACTTGTCTGGGGAAGTGACAGACCCATGTACTCAGACAGCATCATCACATGATCTTGAAGGTTCCAATAATCTTGAAGGCCTTGGTTTCAATGGTGTCAAGCCCAGCAAGGTGTGAGGCAGAGGTGCCAACCAAAATGGCAGAGCAGTATACCATCAAGCTGTGGATGAAGGCCACATAGGTGCATAGGAGTTCAGGTGTGGCAACGAAGGACTTTGTACAATGCAGAATGACCAGTCGGCGACTGAATTTGGAGGCCGACTTTGAAATGTGGTTTGCCCAAGAAAGATCATGTCTGAGAGTGAGACTCAAGAGTTTTAGTGACTGAACTTCTTCAAAAGTGTTGTGAAAAAAGTAGATGGCGGATGGGGAGGGTTGCCACAGACAATCATTTGGGAGAGAGATAGTGAGAGTGTGAGATTTGTCAGTATTGAAGTACATAATCCAAGTTTTTGACCAGTTTGTGATTCTGTCAAGGTCTGAAGAAGAGAGGGAAGAGGCTGCTGAAATTATTCCCGGAAATTATTGTCAGGTCAGGCCAGATCAGATGTTGTGACTTGCCACAGCTGCAGGATGTTTGAATAGGTAAACCTGTACTAAACTGTTTCATTGTCAGTTTGTCAGCAACTAAACCGTCTCCCCACAAGGTTTTCTGGTTACGAGGGTGTATGGATATGGATACCCAGCAGGGTTAAAATCAAAACCTGTCAAAGGGTGGAAGAGCTCCTTGTGAGTCAATGGCCATCCATATCTGGTGCCCAACTGTGTCTGTGCACATCCTCCTGCAGTTGGGTCACTTTTTTCTCGGAAGTTGTTGGCAGGATTTGCATTCCGGCCACTGTAAAACACTTCATTCCATGGGAGTACCTCCTGTTACAGCTCACCTTTGCAGACTCACCAGTCACATGTATTAATTTTTTTCTGGTAGCATCACACACTACGTCACTGACGCTGCACAGACTCATCCGACCAGAGCGACATGATGAGCGGTACTTGCAGGGTTTGAATGGCCATCACTGAGACAATATTGTCGTGTCCAGGGAGGTGGATCTCTACCTGGATGGATGGCCAAACTTCTCCCATGGAGGCTTACAGCCGAGACTCTTGGAGATTAATGGCGCACGCGGGAAAACAGTTAAGCGCTGCACCAGGACGGCACAAATATACGGACACAAACAAATTACATCTAATAAATAATAATTTAATGAAACAGAAAATGAATCAAGACGCGAGGTTAGCTAAATCTAATTCTAATTGAGCCCCCTCCCCACAGACCTAAATACACACAAAGGGGGCAGATACAATTAATAAAAAGAATCCCTCCTTTATTTCGGCACTTAGCTTCGTCCAGATGGTCCTCATGGAATGTGGAATTGAGGCGCTTCATTGACGCGCCCAACAAAATGGCGCCGAACTCTACTCCTGCAGCGGGAACATATGTGAGGTATTCATGTGGGGTATTCAACCCCAGCTCACCAACCGCCGGGCGGTCTCTTCATAAGTCGATCGTCCTCCCCGACCTGCTGCTTTTTAGAATGGTGCCGTCCCTCACAGTGACAGACATGAGGCTCCGTGTGCATCCCTCACTCCCCCAAACAAGGGCCAGCGTCTTGCTCAACACGCGAGACAATTATTCAGCACGAACACGAGAATCGCGCAGCCTTCACCGTGCCGTGAGCAAAAGCGAGATTGTCCGTGTCCTCTCAGTCACGTCCTCCTCCTCCTCCGCAATCCAGCGTTCGTCTATACTTATCCCTATCTCGTCATGCCCATCAATCATCCACCATCGGGGTGTGGCCTGCTTGCCTAAAACCTGGGAAAGCAGGGCTTCTGCCCCCCTTGTAGTTGTTTTAGGGACAAGTTCCCCACCTTTACTACCAAAACTATACAAAAACAAAGGGAAAAGTGACATGGAAGCAATTACATACTGTGGAAATTATCCCTAATCCCTATCTACTTAACATGGCACCAACCCCCCTGTGTGGTGACAAGTAACACTTAAGCTCACAGTCTCCCTACTTAATTACATTGAGTCATCTCCTACACGTCCATGGATTAAACAACTCTATACAATACCATCTTTCCGATGAAATCCTTCCATCTACCCCCACACACATATACCTTTGCCTGGTTAGGCTCAGGAATGTCTGCCATTGTTTTTTTCCTTCCTCTCGGAAATCAAGCAAGGAGAAGACATTGCTTCTACAAAGTCAGAATCGGCCGCAATGAGCCCACTATTCGAGCAGGTGACTCCCATCACTCAACATCCCGCATATGACTGATCAGATTGGTTGTTTTCCTGGTGGAAATGAGCCGAATATGGCTAATATGTCAACTGATGGGAAACCTCAACATGACCACAATTCAGATATTATAAAATTTCCATGATGTGCAGAAGCAGTACATCCTTATGATGTAATTATATGTCTGCCAGAGATAACTGGATCAAGATCAGATACCTGTTGAACATTAACCAATGTACCAGGTTATTTCTCACTTAATCAAGGTGCACATGACATCTGTATTTGGACAACCAAGACACGTCAACTCGGTGGGATGGAGCCCCAAATGGTTAAAGGTATTTCTTCACATTGTGGGATTTGAGCTTTTCACTTCATTTAAATATTTCTTGATAAAATAAGAGGTTTTTGCAGATTTTTGTTATTTCCCTGTTCTTGATTTTTGCCTTATCTGCACGTTTTTGCAAAACGAGGTAGATTTGTCATTGGCTTCTTGTGTTTGAACATAACCATCTGTTGTCATTTTGCACGTTTGAGCAAGCTACCCAATCCTCCACTCACTTCATATTTTAGTTACTTGTGCAACAAGTTTTTTTGACTTTGCCCAATCGCACAAGAAAATCTCATGTGGCAACCCACTTACAACTAAATGGTCTGACGGAAGACTTGTAACCCATAAAAAACAGGATTGAACGACATCAGCTGCTTGTCCTAAATTGTCCTAAAACCTGCTCTACTGCTCTCGCATGTCCTCTCTTTTCCCCTTTTCCCCTGTCATTTACCATTGGTCATCTTCCATCTGCTTGTAAATCAGCCAACACTGCATTATATGAAAAGAGCAAAATCAGCAGTCCCATCAGCTTACTTCCAATCATCAGCAAGGTCATGGAATCCATCATCACAGTTGAGATTAAATTCTTATTTTTCTCCAACCACCTCATCTCAGATCACCAATTTGGATTCAGACCAGGTCACTCCATTTTGGACATGCAGATTCTACTGACACAACAATAGATGGAGGCCCTCAATATCAGACATGAGATCATGTCCACCTCTCTGGACATTTCTCATGCTTTTGATACAGTCTGGCATCCTGCCCTGCTCTCCAAACTCTCTGCCGATGGCATCCAAGGCTAACTCCACACGTTGCTTATTGGCTTCCTGTCATCTCAAAGCCAACATGTGATGCTCAACAGAATCCTTTCACTTCCTCTCCCTGTCGAGGCTGGAGTGCCCCAAGACAGTGCTCTGGGCTCAGTCCTATTCCTAATCTTCATCAATGATCTCTCTGACTCTCTGGAAAATCCTCTTTGTCTATTTGCTGAAGACTCCACCCTCTGCCATGACATCCCTCATCCTTCAGGTAGGCAGGTGAAAGCCTCATCCCTCTCCTCAGACCTTGACAAAATCACAAGCTGGTCAAACACCTTGAATATGTCTTTCAAGCCTGACCAATCTCACACTCTCACGATCTCTGAAAGGACCGTCTGGCAAGCTCACCCCACCCCCCCCCCCCAGCTCCCATCTACTTTCTTTATTAGCAATCCTCTTGAGGAAGTTCAGTCACTCAAACTCCTGGTCTCACAATCAGCCACGATCTTTCTTGGGGAAAGTACGTTTCAAAGTTGGCCTCCAAAGCCAGCCGCCGACTCGGCATCCTCCGTCATCCAAATTCCTTCCTCCATCATCCAAAGAATATTCCATGATTATTCTATGTGCTTAGCTTCTCACTTTGCCATCGCAGACAGGTTGGTGGTCTCTATGTGTTCTCCCGCCACATTTCTGGTCTTGCACCGTCTGCTCTTTCCGTGCTTTGTCCCTCCCCCCACAGGTTTCTGCAGGGTGACCACAGTCCACCATCAACCCCCATCTGGTGAAACTCCCTAAATCCAAGATCACTGCTCACCTCCACTCATTCAATTCTCTTTTTTCCCCACCTGTGGAATCAACTTCCACATTCCCTTCATTCTCTTTCTTTCTTCCAAGTGTTCAAGACAGCTGCTCACCACCATCTCTGATCATTCCTCATCTAAAAACCACAATAGTTTCTCCCCTTGTTAACTGCCCCCCCCCAAATCCCTCCTCCTTCCACATTTTCAGTTTTCCCTCCTGAGAGTTTCTTCCATATTCCATGCTGTCTACCCCATGCCTGCCCCCCATTCCTCCCCACACATATTGGCATCATTGGCTGAGTCCAAGTCTCACTGTATTTTGTGCTTCAACCCTGCTGTTGATGTTTTGCCACTCTCTCCCTATCTGCTGTTGCTTTTGTTTTGTTGCATCCTGATCTGCTTAGTCTTCTAGCTCTTCCATGAGCCTTGACCTTGTACCAAAAATAAAACAACAAGAAACAAAAAAGGTGATTACTTTAGCCACCATGAAGTAAGCCAGGCTATCCCACCATCTCAAGTGCAAAACGAGTTCAGTCCACTAAAGTAATCTTTCTCGGTCACCATATACACCAATGATGTTAATGACAGTCCTGAGTGAGCAGGATGTTTGAATATGATCTGATGTTTGTTCAATGAAATGAATGGAATTGCAAATGAGAACTTGAACTTTGGATTCCTCTTTATCAAATCTTATCTCGTGCTGCGTCGCCCGCTTTACTTATCAGGACCATTGCACGAACACGGATACAGATCGCATGGGCAGAAGTCAAGAGACATGAAAAACAAAAACAAAAACAAAAAAATTGGGGGAAAAAAAAGTCACTAAAAGCAAACTTCATGTCTGAAAAATAACGTTTGTAATCAACTTGCAATACGAGCAATGACTTATGGCGGCTACGGTAGTGAAATGTGGTCTTTTTTTTTTACAGGTGATATCAATCAACCAAAGACCGATGACCATGCAAAAGAGCCACTGGATGCTGCTGCTTTGGCATCATCAAAACAAAAGAATGAGCCATGCTGAAGGAGGCCCGAGTCCTGCGGTGGACTGAAATAGACCACAGTCAAGTCAAGCAGAAAAAGTAGCAGAAATAGCGAAGGTATGTTTGTAGCAATCACTCTGGTTTAAATAAAACGTACTTGTTTGGAACCACATTCAACTTCATTCTTTGATAGGTCAGCACTTGATATTGTTCCAGACCCTACAGGAAGCCTTCCAAACAGGCTGACTATTGATGGTGGATAAATTAAACACATGCCAAGGAATTCCCCGACACTGGCTGCTTGGGTCAATGCAAGGCAGGTTTTCTGCACATGGTGTGTCCAGCGATGCAAACATTACATTTCGTACGTGGCCTTAAATATAGCACAACTGGGCCAGACAGAACAGAAATAAACAGGGTGTATATGAGGGAGGTGACCTCAGCCCATTGTCACGTGAGGAATGAATGGGGGCAAGCCAGGAGAGCTCAGAGGTATGCTCACTCACCTTTGAGCTGTCAAGTCTGGGTCCGATTCCCGACCCAACAACAAAATGTCACCCAAATGCTTTGCTGGCTGGACGTTGTAACCTTTATCATGAGTGGGCATCTTTGGCTCACACACACAAACACAACACACACACACACACACACACACACACGCACACACCTATGTATACCAAAACAAGAAAGAACCCTTCAGGTAAACACAAAGTAGGGGTGGGCAAAGTCAATCGACCAAAACACAGAGCTCTGGTTTTCAGACCTTGTGACACTTAGCCAATTAAATTGTAATGGGAAATTAATTGGCTAATAACAAGATTGTATTACCATGAGTCTTCTGTACATATTAATGGGGTACATTATGATTATGAGGTTTGTTGCCTATGATGTTCCAGTGTCGTAAAGCAGACCAATCATGTCCCACTGTGTGTCTGTCCTCCTCTCATCGAGTCATCGGTGCATCTCTGATGTGTTTATTCAAGAGTGGTCAATAAGCCTGAGGTAAAGCCAATGTCCCCTAGATGTGGAAGAGGTGAACACGTTTCTCCAGTATGCCATGCCTTCAATATCTGCCTCATAGCATGCTTCGGGTTGCAGCCAAGATGGTGGCATAGTCCCGTAAGGTTGTAGCCAAGATGGTGACATCGTCCCAGAATGTTGCAGCCAGGATGGTGGCATAGTCCCAGAAGGTTGCATCCAAGATGGTGGCATAGTCCCAGAAGGTTGCAGCCAAGATGGTGGCATAGTCCCAGAAGGTTGCATCCAAGATGGTGGCATAGTCCCAGAAGGTTGCATCCAAGACGGTGGCATAGTCCCAGAAGGTTGCAGCCAAGATGGCGACATAGTCCCAGAAGGTTGCAGCCAAGATGGCGACATAGTCCCAGAATGTTGCAGCCAAGATGGTGGCATAGTCCCAGAAGGTTGCATCCAAGATGGTGGCATAGTCCCAGAAGGTTGCAGCCAAGATGGTGGCATAGTCCCAGAAGGTTGCATCCAAGATGGTGGCATAGTCCCAGAAGGTTGCAGCCAAGATGGTGGCATAGTCCCAGATGGTTGCATCCAAGATGGTGGCATAGTCTCAGAAGGTTGCAGCCAACATGGCGACATAGTCCCAGAAGGTTGCAGCCAAGATGGCGACATAGTCTCAGAAGTTTGCAGCCAAGATGGCGACATAGTCCCAGAAGGTTGCAGCCAAGATGGCGACATAGTCCCAGAATTTTGTTTTTTGTAAACAATGTCGAGGATAGTATGAGAGCTAACACACATAGCATACAACAAGGGGAGCAGGAGATGAGGGGCGGAAGAGGGAAGGAAAAAGCAGTGTGGAACATAGACACGAGGAGATCTGTAGAAGGGAGGGGGATGGGGCGGGGTACACAGGGTAAACAAGATGGACACTACGTGGACTTTCAGGTCCTCACACGACATAGACTTTCAGGTCCTTTCATGACAGGGACTTTCAGGAAGGAAGGCGGTGGATTTGAAGGAGGTGGGTTTGCAGTGGATTAGGGGGGTAGAAAGGATCGTGGTTTTGGATGGGGGAAGATAAGAGATGGTGGTGAACAACTGTTTTGAAGACCTGGAGGGAAGAATGGGATTGAAGAGAGAGTGGGAGTTTGTTCCAAAGGCGGGGAAAAAAGAGGAATGAAAGAGTGAAGGTGAGCAGTGATTCGTGATTTTGGTAGTATTACCAGAGGAGGGTTGCTGGCAGACCTTGAGCGCTGTGCGGAAATATGGAGGGATGTATC
>NC_140969.1:7380377-7385377 GCF_056783735.1 Eptatretus burgeri
GTACTCGGAAGAGTGCGTACCTCCACAAAGGTGAGCAGCTTACATTGTATGTCCCACTGATAAGCTGGATCTGCATCCGGACCATTCGTGCTTCTCACACAACAAAATCTCATGGGCTTGTTCTTGCCACTTACCCAACTCATCCACTAAGTTTTGACATAATCCATATACAACGTTTTTGAGATATCATGCTATACGAACTGGATATCATTTTTAGCCTCATCTCTCAATGATGAAGAATTGCTTAAATTTTTTTTTATAATTCTCGTTTTCGAATCTTCACCAAAATTGAATCAATTCATCCTTGTCACACACACACACACACACACACACACACACACACACACACACACACACACACACACACACACACACACACACACACACACACACACACGCGCACACACACACACACACACACACACACCCAACCTGTCCACCAAGTTTCGTCTGAATCCATGCTATTTTTTTTGAGATATCCTGTTCACAGACAGACGGGTGAAAATATGACCACCGCCCACCTTCGGCGGTGTAGGTAACAACCAACCACTTATGAGTGGGTTTCTTCAAACCATTCATTGGTACCCAAACATTTTTGTCTCCGAGGAAAAATTTGAAATCACATTCACTTCGCGACCAAAATGCCACCGGTACCTACTTGCTGGACCATAAAAAAAATGATGGAGAAAACGCTTTCGACGTGAAACCCCCTCAAAAACCGGGTTTTGTGAGAAGTTGTCAAGCTGCCTACGACTGATGATGAATACGGTATATCGCTGGAAGATGAAGCGGCGCGTACTCGTCCACGACCCATCAGAAGGCCCTCGTGACCCAAGTACCGGTCGCCACCCTGGGTTTGGGAACCACTGCTTTGAACCATGCTGTATTTCCAAAGGGCTGCTTTGTATTGTCAGTGGTCATTAATTAATAATATACGAGTGAGAGAAAAACAAGCAAGGATGAGAAACAAAAGCAGACTCAATCAAATACTGAGGTCTATTTCTTTAAAAATCTATTATGTTTTCTCAAAATTCTCATATTTTTGTTCGTCTTACTTAAAAATAGAAACTGTTCAGTATTATCTGGTGCAGTCTGTATATCAACAAGAGGTCCACGATAGAATTTCAGATGATATTTTTCTCCATCATATGTTTTCAAGAATTTCAACTTTTTAGGACTTAAGTGACAAAGAATGATATGAGTGCAGTGTCGCAGTGGGACAATAGCAGACAAATGGGACGTACGACAGAAATTGACAGTTTGTTATCGATGTTGTATGCCAGGTTGGTATCAGGCTTAATATCAGGTTGCAGGTGAGCTGTCACCTTAAAAGACTCGATGTACGATCTCCAGGGTTGTGAAGCCTCCTCTTATCCACTCTCTCTGCTCCCCTCCGCTCACCCTCCCTACCACCCCATACACAAACAAAGCTTGTTTTCAATTTCACACCAATTTATTTTCGAAGCTGGCAACATGTTTGAATGTCTTTGGAGTTTATTTAAACGTCTGAAATGTTCAGAAGATTCAGGTAAAGCATCCTCAGAACTGATTTGTCTGCATATTTGCCTGTGCACCACAAAACTGAGTCATACTGGTGAAATTGTGAATCTATTCAAACTGGCCAGAATAGATCAGTACCCTTTAACCACATTGATGACCACCTTTGTAGGTAGTGGTGCAAGCAAAGGATCTAGATTTTATTTTTTGACAACTCCAGTATGATTTCAATGATATGTTACATTTCCCTTTTAGCTTTTGAAAGTTAAATCTTCATGGAAAAAGATCAAATTATATGTTGCATGCGTTCCTCTGTCCATCGTCGTATCTGTGTGTGCGTGCACTATCAGCTCCTCCTTGTGGTGTCCCAAAGTGTTATAATATCTGCGGGCTCCATTCTAACCTAACAGATATCTCACGCTCTCTCTCAATCAGTACACTCAACACCACAAACATGTTCCTTCTTTCCTCTCGTCACACCTCCCCCTCTTCCCAACCCCTCAAATCTTGAACCTCCCCCTGCCCGCTCCCATCTTCACCATACCACGACCAAGACTCTTCCTTCCCCTCTCTCCACCTCTCCCATCGCCCACCTGCACCTTCGCCGTGCCTGCTCTTAACGTTTCCCCTCCCTCTCAAAGCAACCTTCACACTCTTTCCACCTTTAATCTTTCCTCTCACCTTTCTCAAAAACAACCCCCTCACCCTTCTCCCTCCAAACTCCCCTCTGACTCCCCCTTCTCAAAGTTGCCCACGCTAACATCCACAAAGCTGCTTCCTTCCCCTGCCCTCTCTCTTCCATCTCATCACTTCACCTCCTCCAATCTTCAACTGCCCTCTGCCCCCTCTCTGATTACTCCCCACTGTACCTCAAACCATCACCACCGAGCCTTTTCTTCTCCTCATCTGGTCCTCTCCCCTCGCTCTTCTGCAATCCCCCACACTCTTTCAACAACAACTCTCTTTTCCGACTCCGACTCCCTCGACTTCCCCTCCCCCTCCCCCCCACCCCCCTGCACCCAAAGCCTCCTTCCCTACCTCTTCATTAACAGTGTGGACCTCAAACATCCAGAGCCTTCACTCAAACCTGACAGGTCTTTCCATACAGGTTGCCACTGACAAACCAGACATAATCTCCTTAACAGAAACTTCCCACCTTCAAGACGTCTCTGACCCCTGAGTATCTCTTCCTGGTTACTCCTCCATCCGGCAATGACAGACCTGAGCCTTATGCTGGCGGTGGAGTTGCTCTCTTCATCAAAGGCTCTATTCCTCACTCTCCATGCACTGCCCTCACTCCCCCACACCCCCAATAATACCTCAACCTCTGGCTATGGCTTCCCTCCACTCCCACCTCATGTTTAATATGTGTGTTGTACTGTGCACCAAACAGTGATGACTCCATTTACATCTCGCTCTCCGAAAACATGGACCGACTTCTATCCTCTCATACCCACTCTCTCTCTTTCTCATATGTGATGACTTCAATTGTCATCACGCTAGTTGGCGAGGTGTGGGTACCTCTCTCACCTGTCATGGTACCTCAGCAAAAGCTTTCTGTGGCTCATTGGGACTGACTCAATCGGACAACTTCCCGACCGGATCTCAACCAACGGGACTCCATCTCTTCTGGATCTGATTTTGACCAATTACCCTGAAAACATCTAGTGTTTTTCCTCGGCTCCAATCGGTTCATCTGACCACGTGCTTGTCAAAGTGGACATCTCTCTGGTGGTTATTGGAGAACTACCTCAGCGCCGGCGAGTCTGGCATTTCACTCAGGCGAACTGACAGGGACTTCCAGCAGCCCTCAAACTACTAGACTGGTCTCCCATCTCTACTTTCTCCAATATCACCTCGTCCTGGGAATTCTTTCAAAGAAACTTGCGCTCTCTCTCGCTCTATATCTGTCTGTCTGTCTATCTGCTGTCTGTCTCTGTCTCTCTCTCTCTCTCTCTCTCTCTCTCTCTCTCTCTCTCTCTCTCTCTCTCTCTCTCTCTCTCTCTCTCTCTCTCTCTCTCTGTCTCTCTCTCTCTGTCTCTCTCTCTCTCTCTCTCTCTCTGTCTCTCTCTCTCTCTCTCTCTCTCTCTCTCTCTCTCTCTCTCTCTCTCTCTCTCTCTCTCTCTCTCTCTCTCTCTCTCTCTCTCTCTCTCTCTCTCTCTCTCTCTCTCTCTCTCTCTCTCTCTCTCTCTCTCTCTCTCTCTCTCTTTCTCTATCTCTCTCTCTCTCTCTCTCTCTCTCTCTCTCTCTCTCTCTCTCTCTCTCTCTCTCATGCACAGATTTATCCCATCCCATCTTCAATTGTTCCACCCTTTCTACCACCCATGGTACACTGAAGTTTGTGGTGAGGCAGTTGTCTTGAAACAACCACTTCCTGGAAGGCTAATCCAACTGAAAACAATCTCAGTTCCTTCCACAAACCTTGGAACAAGTGCGTATCTATCATCAGGACAGCCAGAAAACAACATCTTTCTAATCTCAAGTCTGAGCTTCCAAACCTGTCTCACTCCTCCAAATCTTGGTGGTGTCTAAGTCTGTTTCCCCTCCATCCCCTCCCTTACCTCAAATGGCCACACTGCTGACACTGCACGTGAAAAGGCTGGATGCCTAAACTCAGTGTTTGCTCATAAATCTTGTGTCCAAAACCATCGCTTTCTGTACCAACCTCACCCAGTCACAGACATCTGTCCCTGGACTCTCTGTCCTTTTCTCCTGACAAGGTGGAGAGTTTGCTGTCACAGCTCGACTCAGATTCTGCAACCGGTCTAGCCGGCATCAGCCCATGTGTCCTAAAAATCTACTCCTCTGCTCTTGCTCACCCTCTCTCTGTTCTATTCACCCTCTTATTTGCTCAAGGTCATCTGCGATCCGCTTGGAAATCAGCAAACATTACCGCCCTGCATAAAAAAGGTGCAAAAACAGATCCTTCGAACTACAGACCTTTCTCCCAATCATCAGCAAGTTTATGGAATTCATCATCGCATCTGACATTTAATCCTTTCTCTACTCCAGTGGCCTGATATCCAATCATCAATTTGGTTTCAGACCAGGTCACTCTACCCTGGATATGCTGCTTCTGCTCTCCCAACAATGGATGGAGGTCATCAATGCCAGACATGAAATCAGAGCCATATCCCTGTACATATCATGTGCTTTTAACACAGTCTGGCACCCTGCCCTACTCACCAAACTCTCTTCCTTTGGTATCCAAGGCCATCTCCACTCATGGCTTGCATGCTTCCTCTCCTGTCGCAGTCAACGTGCGGCCCTAAACGTTCTTTCATCCCCTCTTCCTGTCCACGCTGGATTTCCTCAAGGAAGCATTCTGAGCCCTGTTCTTTTCTGGTTTTCATCAATGATCTCTCCAACTCTCTGGAAAATCCTCTTTATCTCTTTACTGATGACTCCACCATCTGCCGTACCATCTGTCATCTCTCAGACCGGCAAACAGCAGCTTCTTCGCTCACTGCAGATCTGGATAAAATCACAAACTGGTCCAACAC